>NW_019396098.1:218048-263986 GCF_000591075.1 Eurytemora carolleeae | reverse complement strand
GGGGGGGTAAAGAGAGAAGGGGAGGGAAAGGGAGTGGAATTTAACTACACCAGGGGTTGCGGGTCAAAGATCTTCTGAATAAGATTCTGTGCAAATTTCTTGAAATAACCTTTAAAATTAAAAAAAAAATCATGATAAATTCAAAGAAACAGTGTGGGAATGATAAATTTCTCCGGATTACCATGGTTTTGGCATTGTTAGAAGGACTATTTCTCTTATTTTACGCAAACGTTGACATTTTGTCTTCTTCAGATTTCTGTGAAATATTTGTTATAAATATAATTGCGTTCATATAAATTCATAATTTATAAAATACCCCCGAAAAATTCAAATGCTGACATTATTAAGCCGCCTGAAATAAAAACTAAAATCAATACTTGTCTGTTAGTTTGTTTGTTTGTTTGTTTGTTGTTCATTTGTATCCAATAAACGTAAAAAACCGCTGAACTGAACAGATCCGCCCAACATTTTTAGATCCTTAAACTAAACGAACAGTCCCTTTAAACTACACGAACATACCCTTTAAACTACACGAACAGACCCTTTAAACTACACGAACAGACCCTTTAAACTACACGAACAGTCCCTTTAAACTACACAAACAGACCCTTTAAAGTACACGAACATACCCATTAAACTACACGAACAGACCCTTTAAAGTACACGAACAGATAAGAAAATTAAATATATTTAATATATTTATTTAGAAAATGGAGCAATTCGTCCTAAATATCTATTTTGATAAGAAAAATCTCAAAAATCAGAGATTTCTAGATGCTTACTTATAATGCCGGTCTCTAAAAATAAAAATAGTTTTTTTAAATTTTTTAAAAATCTCATTTTCATCTCAAACAAATACAGTTTAATCTGTCGGTTTTAAATTTCACGAATTCCTAGAAATTGCAGCTTTATATAAAAAATGTTGTTGCTATATCTCTAGCTCTGGCTTCCCTAAAGGCAAACATGTTAAAATATGCTAATACATTGATTTTCTGGACCATAATTGGCAACGTGACGCAGATCGATTATTAAAGGGGTCTTGACGCTTTTTAGTTTAAAATATTCCATTATATTTTGTTGAGCCTTTGTATGATATTATCATATATCTTGGGAACCCAGCTCTGTCTAGAGTTTTCCTTGTAAGTCAACCCATTCACAGGGGCGTACAAGATCATTTCTATAGGAGAGGGGGGGAAATTTATCACGCGTCAGCGATCAAAAAATTGTTGTGCCCCCCCCCCCTTGGCAACATTGTGCCCCCCTTAAAAAAAACCTTTTTTATAACATTTAAACCTGAAAACTGAAAGAAAGGAATAACATTTTAAAAATACAATCTTGAATTCAGGGTCAAAGATAAACTGGGTGTTGTATGTGATTAGTAAGTTAACTATAATTTTACTCGTGTTAAAAAACGCGATGTGTTGAGGACAAAAGGGAAAATAAATACATTGATTAAAACCGCGCTTTTATCTCTCTCACTAAGTTACTAATGAACATAATTTTTTTGTTTTTGTTCAATTTTGTTTGAGTTTATGCTGTACATTATTATGTAACATGTATGTGACATTATGTAATATTATGTAACACATTATGTAAAATTTATGTAACATTCTGGAGATAAGAATTCACAAACAAAAACTTTTTGAGAAAATAAGATCAACATATAAATAATATGATCATAAAGCTTCTCTCATAGCAAAATATTGTGGTTTGAAAATGTTCATTTACTTAGGTGTGCTCAAATAGATTATCAAGTACAATAGGTGGCAACAGAGAAATTCATTATACATTATACATTATACATTATACATTATACATTATACATTTTACATTTTTCAGTTTAAATTATACATTATTCATTTATAAATTATACATTATACATTATACATTTTACAAGTTGCATTGTAAATTATACATTATACTTTATACATTATACAATATACATTGTACATTGTGCATTATACAATATACATTATACATTATACATTAAACATAATACATTATACATTATACATAATGCATTGTACATAATACATAATATATTATATTTTATACATTATACATTATAACATTATACATTATACATTGTACAAAATACATTATTTATTATATTTTATACATTATACATTATACAATTTGCATTGTAGATTATACATTATACCTTATACATTATACATTATACATTATACATTATACAGTACTATACAATATACATTATACATTATTCATTATACATTGTACAAAATACATTATTTTTTATATTTTATACACTATACATTATACAATTTGCATTGTAGATTATACATTATACCTTATACATTATACATCAACTTTTATACACAATTTTCATCTTACTTACCTAGCTCTTCAATATGTTTTAATATGTTTTAACCTTTTCCAAGCTCAAAATCTTTTTAAAAAGTTTTCCACGCAATTCTTCATTTTCATAAATATTTTCATTATTGTCTCTTATTCGTTTATGGTCACTTTGAGAGCAATTTGCACACTTCATTACCATATTGCGAATTGCGTCATAGTGCTTCTTATTTGGGCAAGGTTTTATGAGTTTATTTTTGCGTAAATTTGAGTCTATGGATTTACGGGTTTTCTCCTTCTTTGTTTAGTGCGTTCAGATTCATTCATACATATTTTGGGAGGGCAGGGTTTAGGGGGGGGGGGGGGGGGTAGGGTTTAATGTCTATTGGAACAGTTGAGAAGAGTTATATCTTCAGAAAATGTTATTTTGATGACGTTTGGCGCCAAATTTGTTGCTTCCCGGATCTTGAGCACTCTGGTTTTTTGAATTTTTACTCGTCACAGCTGTAACAGGCTGAGCTCATGGTTTCTATGAAAGTTCATTTTTCAAGTAGTTTGTTGGAATCCCATCGTAGCCGTGTGTTTTCACGAGCTGGAGCCAGACCAGGGTATAAATAGGATGGGTCGGAGATTTGTCTTCAGTTGTTCTTTGGCAGTGCACGTGTTAACACCTGTAGGCCGACAACATGGTATGTACAGAGTGCGCTTAACTACAGATTAGTTTTTGGGGGGTTTGGAGAATTGGAAGACGGATCTGACAATAAAAACGGAAATAATATAAGAATGTTAAATAAAATTTAAACGAAAGAAAAATAATATAAAAAAATTTACTTTTTCACAAAAATTTAAAGTACTTGGGGATGTAGTCCTATGACACAAAAACTGAAGGATTCATACTTAACAGCTTTTGTAAACAAAGAATAAACTTCTATTAAAATACTTTATTATTGAATGTTTTAGCGTGGATTGATAGTATTGGCACTGGTAGGATCCAGCCTGGCTGCCCGTCAGCTTCAGGGAACCCAGCTCAGACAAGAGAAGTCTCTTCTAAACACATTCCCCTTCAATGCTCAGGCATCTACATCTGAAAATCATGCTCATGCTCATACAAATGAGAGACTTCCCAGTGTAAACATCCCTGCCCGTAACGCTCTTCAAGCAGCTGATACTGGTCTTGGAGGAGTAGCCTTCGGAGATGTGGCAGCTGCCAAAGCTGGTTCCGATGGTAAGCGTTGTATTGACAAGGTTGAGATGATTGAAGAAACTGAGTATGATGAAGTTGTTCAATGTGATCACTCTTATGACAGAAGGTGTCACACCACCTATGTCACCAACTATGAATCACAGCAAGAGGAGGAGTGCGAGGAGAACTACAGAAAGAACTGTTTCATCGACTATGAGAAGATTGCTTTTAACGAAACTGTTCAGGTCTGCAGAACACCTCTGGTGAAAGACTGTGATGTCCAGGGACCTGAGATCTGCAGAACTGAATATGAATCTGAGTGCTGGACTAAACAAGAAGAACATGATGTTCAAGATGATGTTGTTACCTGTGAAACTATCCAGGATGAGAAATGTGCTGATGAAACTTCTGGTTATACTACCTTAACCAAGTGCTCCAAGTGGCCCAGGGAGGTTTGCTCTGTAACTAAGAAGAATGTGAAGAAGTACACTCCTATAACAGGATGTACCAAGGAACCCAGAGAGCTCTGCGCCCCTGCAGGTTGTGGATTTAAGGAGGTAAATATAACAATTAAACAAACAGATTATGTTGGTAAATCATTCCATATGTTAAAATTGTCTCAGTGACTGAACTTAATAAAAGCTATAAATGTTTTAGGGAGCTGAGCAGTGCTTTGATAAAACCCAGACCATTGTCCAGGATGCCCCTAAGGAAGAATGTACTCTTGAGCCTCATAGAACCTGCGCTCATGTGACCAAGTTGGTACCCAAGCTTGAACCTACCGAGGAGTGCGTTGATGTCCCCAAGGAGGTTTGCACCAGGTCAAGGACCAACCCCAGGAAGGTCAAGAAGCCCGTTGTCAAGAAATGGTGCTACATTCCCTCTGCTGAATCTGGACTGGCTTAAACCGGTTTTCGACAGCTGAATCCTATCTTGAGAGATCAGTCATGAAGCTTTAAACTATCCTAGTCTTATATTGATATGAGGATCTTTCAATCTCCCAGTACCTTTACTATCAATCAGTATTGTAAATCGTGAAATAGGTATAAAATAAACTGCCAACATGTCTTTTGTAAATGTTTTTTGTATTATTTAGGTTGCTACTAGCTAATCATGTTCTTGTGCTCTAATATTATTTAAAACTTGGGCTCTATATGCGGTCCCTTTAGTTTCATAAGAAGTAATGAGTACACTATAGTTACCACAAACATGATTCGGAAATGCGCCCTTTAATAGGACTGGGAATGTAAGCTCTTTTTTAATCTATTTTGTAACCGTTATCTTTATATTAGTATTTAAAATGAATACAAGAAAGAGGAATCCAAACAGAAGAGCATGAGGGGTGCAGTTGCCCTTTTGTCAATCCCCGCCCCCCCCCCCCCCCCCCCTCCCATGAGATTCTTGGAAAAAGGCTAAGAGGTTGGGTATAGGTAAATGATGAGTTTGCTCCATCTAATAAGGATGTTGTCACCAAAAATTTTACTATTTGTATGACTATCTAAATTACTGAATGAGATGCCAGAATACCCCTTTGTGGCTTGTCCTTGGTATTTGTGTGTCTTCTTCAATACTCAATAATAATAGGCCTGGGCCATGATTTTAATAAAATATAATTTCCAGGTGCTGTTAATCTGTTGGCAACTATTTTCAGACCTTAGTCTGTGCAGCAATGTCTTATTAACTATGTTTACATTCCTCCCAGTAAATGCAGTCCATCTTCTTTGACGGAAAAATATGAGATTCTTGTAGCAAAAATTAACTCTAATTGCCAATTTTGCTCACTTTGGCTACCACTTTGATGAGCCCCTGTCAAAAGAAAAAAGGGTCTTATTGGTTTAAATTTTGATAAAAAAAAAACTACAGAATTTTACTCGGCACTGTCAGAAAAACTTCAATCGAGGTGAACGACCTAGAACTAAACGTCCAAAAAACAGTCATTTGCTTTGATAGAATTGGGTTACGTAGAAAATGCGCTTAGTCCTCCTGTTGACTGGTATTCCTCAACTCACTCTGTTTGTTTCAACATTGGTTAGCAGATGCAAATCCAACTTTTTAGAAGAGCATAAAGCCTATACAGTATACACTCTAATATTGGTTCTTTCAAACGCTTTGATAGAATTACGCTGAGAAGAAAATGCACAGTTCACCAAGTTCTCCTGTTGACCGTTAATACGTCCTTATTTTTGTCTTAATTGGTCAGGTGACGAACATTTCACTTTTAGCATAAATCCCAGGTTTCAATGGCCTGTGTCATTGTTAAACCATACTTATACATAGTATTTTTCTCAGAGCACCATGAATTTTTGTAAGGAAAACTCTGAACTAGACGTAGTAAACTGTGGCTGCGGTTTTCAGCTGCAAAACCACTCGGGGTTTATGTTCCAAGTGGCTGCCCGCATGAGCTAATGTGCCGGTCACCCAATTTTGGAAAGTCCGGTGCGACGGGTAGGGTTCTGGTCGTTTTTCGGAGCTAGCAGCTGCCTCATAATAGATTATAGATCTGAATCTGTATTTAGAAATTGTTCCAAAAAAACATGGAATCCCATTTAATAACGTCTTTCAAAAATCAGAACATCTTCCCATCTCTAGTCCCCCAACTGATTGTGTAAGAAATACGATGGTATTGAGAGAATGCCGCGTCCTGAACTCATGACCCCTGGTTATTTAGTAGTTAAACCTGTCATCACGTGTTTATACTGTTTATAAACACTTCACCTTTTTACCATGGGCTTAAAATAATACGTGAACTAAGCAGATCTGCAAATTGTGAAGAGAGGAATTCATAGAAAAAAATATTCCATGGTTGCAGAAACACCAGACTTTGCCTATCAAAATGAAATTGCACGGCGCTTCGCAACTGCAACTCATTTTAATAGTATTCTCAGCAGTAATTCTTGCTGGTTATCTTCAAGCAATTCTTATTGATACACTAATCAATAACATTTAAAAACGTTGCGGATTTTAAGTTTTTTTTGTTTGTAAATTTTCTGAATTGAAAAAATTCAATTAGTTTTGGAGAAATATTTTTTATCCTAAATGGGCATGAACTTTACATGGAGTCATGTGATGAGGTTTTACAAAAACAACTCGGCCCTTTAAGATTTCAAGATTCATTAATCAGCTGTAAGGAGTCCGGAAAGGAACTTAAATATTTCCTAAAACTAATTTTGGAAAAATCATTTTTGGAAAAATTCTTTTCCCACAGTCATCCAAAATCTTAAAAGTCTAAATTGACGGAAATAATTTTTCCCTAATAATATGCATATGTACATGCTTAAATTGAACGTATCAACCTAAACCTTTTTTTGGTAGTGAGGTTGTATATATAATGACACAATTTGTGCGTATTCCTTTGTCGTCAGCTCCAGTTGTTTGGGTGTTACTAAATTTATCTTAAAAAATAATACAGTACATGTAAATTTTACATAGATACAACTGTTTTTATTTTACAACTAAGTTTGTGTTTAATCCAATATATTTAAATGGAAAGAATAATCTAAGTGATCCTTTAACTAAAAGTGCGTCGTGTTAAAGTGAGAACAAAACTACGGAAATCGAAAATATCATCATCTCTATCATTCGATTTAATTTGAGTCAATATAGACAATATAGGCAATATAGACAAAATAGGCAATATAGGCAATATAGGCAATATAGACAATATAGGCAATATAGGCAATATAGGCAATATAGACAATATAGGCAATATAGACAATATAGACAATATAGGCAATATAGACAATATAGGCAATATAGACAATATAGACAATATAGGCAATATAGGCAATATAGACAATATAGGCAATATAGACAATATAGACAATATAGGCAATATAGACAATATAGGCAATATAGGCAATATAGGCAATATAGGCAATATAGACAATATAGGCAATATAGACAGGATACTTTCTTAAATTTAAGGTTTTTCGTGCAGATCCGATCCGTGCAATTCAACCCTGAAAGTAAGATGTCTTCGTATTTCTTTTAATTCTGACAATTCCTTCATTGTCCTGTACTAACATAAATTCAAAATCTTTTACCGAGAACTGGAATTAAAAATGAACAATTTTCCGAGAGAAAAACACAGATATCTCATGCAAATAAAAAGGTTTATTGGGTAACAGTTTGAATCTAACATGCCACTCCACACCTGCAGTAGTTGTTTGAAATAACGTCTCAAGTCCCTTTAAAGATTAAAGTTTAATTGAATAAACCTTGAATATATTGAACTGCAACGTCTCCAGTCCCTTTAAAGATTAAAGTTTAATTGAATAAACCTTGAATATGTTGAACTGTAACGTCTCCAGTCCTTTTAAAGATTAAAGTTTAATTGAATAAACCTTGAATATATTGAACTGTATGAGTTGTTTTCAATTTATCCCCGGGTTCTGGTGAATACTGCTGTGTTGAAATATCAACAATCGGCCATTTATTCTGTGAACAGATGCTATATATTTTCTTTTGTATGGAAATCAAATAGGAGGGAACTAGGGAACTAAAGCAGTTAAACCCTCCCCTCCCTCCACTCTACTTTTTCCCTTGACTTCCCGTTTCTCCCCTATACTTTTTCCCTTGTTTTCCCCTCCCTCCCCTTTACTTTTTCCCTTGCCTTCCCCTCTAACCCCTTTACTTTTTCCCTTGCTTTCCCCTCCCTCTCTCTACTTTTCCCTTACTTTCCCCTCCCTCCCCTCTNCCTTTCTCCCCTCCCCTTTTTCCCTTGCCTTCTCCTCTCTACCTCCACCTTTTCCTTGCCTTCCCCTCCCTCCACTCTACTTTTTCCCTTGCCTTCCCCTCCCGCCCCTCTACTTTTTATCTTGCCTTGCCCTCCCTCCCTCTACTTTTTCCCCTTACCTTCCCCTCCCTCGATTCCTCTACTTTATCCCTTGCACTCCCCTCCCCTTCCTTTACTTTTGCCTTTGCCTTCCCCACCTTCCCCTCTACTTTCCCCTTGCATTCTGTTCTCCTCCCTCCCATCTGCCTTTTTTTTTACCTTGTCTTTCCCTCCCCTCTATCCCCTTCCCCTCAATCCAACTGAAAGTCTCTCTTTCCTTCTATTTATCTTCTCCCAGCACTTTCCCTCTTCCGTCCATTCCATTCTCTTCCTACTACCTCCCTCCATAGTCCTAGTCTCCCTATTCTTTCCTTAATCCTCATTTCCATCTGTTATTCAATCTTTTTAACTATTTTATTCTGAGTCAACATGGTACTTTTCTTCCAAGCCTCCCCTTTTTCATCTCTGTATTTTATCCAGTGTTCTTTATACTTATTTTTTGCGGGATTTAGAATATTTGAAATTTAAAAAATTAATAAAAAAAATTCTGAAATCAATTTTTACATGTACGAAGAAAGTATTTGTATGTAAGCAGGAACGACAAGGTTAAAAGAATAAAACTATTGTAAGAATACCTTATGTTTACATTTACAATTATATTGTAAGAGATATCCATATTTCTCCTACGGATCCATCCTCCCTTACCATCTCTTACTAGAACCTATGATATCTGAATGTTATTGATAATCCTGCGGGTTAGGTTTAGATCTCCCTAGGGACAGAGTTTAGCTCCGGAACCTTGCAGATAGAACCATTGTCTCCACAGTTTAGATTCAGAACCTTGCAGATAGAACCATTGTCTCCACAGTTAAGATTCAGAACTCTGCTGATAGAACCATTGTCTCCACAGTTTAGATGGAGAACCCTGCTGATAGAACCATTGTCTCCATAGTTTAGATTCAGAACCCTGCAGATAGAACCATTGTCTCCACAGTTTAGATTCAGAACTCTGCTGATAGAACCATTGTCTCCACAGTTTAGATTCAGAACCCTGCAGATAGAACCATCGTCTCCACAATTTAGAATCAGAACCCTGCAGATAGAACCATCGTCTCCACAATTTAGATTCAGAACCCTGCAGATAGAACCATTGTCTCCACAGTTTAGATTCAGAACCCTGCAGACAGAACCATTGTCTCCACAGTTTAGATGGAGAACCCTGCAGATAGAACCATTGTCTCCACAGTTTAGAATCAGAACCCTGCTGATAGAACCATTGTCTCCACAGTTTAGATGGAGAACCCTGCAGATAGAACCATTGTCTTCACAGTTTAGATTCAGAACCCTGCAGACAGAACCATTGTCTCCACAGTTTAGATTCAGAACCTCTGCAGATAGAACCATTGTCTCCACAGTTTAGATTCAGAACCCTGCAGATAGAACCATTGTCTCCACAGTTTAGATTCAGAACCCTGCAGACAGAACCATTGTCTTCACAGTTTAGTTTCAGAACCCTGCAGACAGAACCATTGCCTCAACAGTTTAGATTCAGAACCCTGAAGATAGAACCATTGTCTACAGGGTTTAGATTTGCAACCCTGCAAATAGAACCATTGATTTCGGAATATACAGAGTTACCCGCAGAGGATGAGACTTCATAGACTATTGTACGGACTTTGTTTAGTCCGTTTTCTTGCATTCAGAGTTCCTTGTTGGCCAAAACAGGCTTATTTAAGTGCTTAATCATTAGGTAAACCATTAAAATACTCAATTGAATGCCGACCCCAAAATTCAAGCTTCAGATCGTCATATCTTTAGAGTTTTCGGTCGTCTATGCAGTCTCATCCTTTGTGGGTAACCCTGTAGCTCTGCAACCCTCCTGATAGAACCAGTGTCTCCAGAGTATATCTCTGGAACCCTGCAGATAGAACCAGTGTCTACAAAGTTTAGATTCGGAACCCTGCATATAGAACCAGTGTCGAGTTTAGCTCCAAACCACTGCAGATAGAACCAGTGTCAAGTTTAGCTCCAAACCACTGCATATAGAACCATTGTCGAGTTTAGCTCCAAACCACTGCATATAGAACCAGTGTCAAGTTTAGCATCAAACCACTGCATATAGAACCATTGTCAAGTTTAGCTCCAAACCACTGCATATAGAACCAGTGTCGAGTTTAGCTCCAAATCACTGCAGATAGAACCAGTGTCAAGTTTAGCTCCAAACCACTGCATATAGAACCAGTGTCTTAGCTCCAAACCACTGCATATAGAACCAGTGTCGAGTTTAGCTCCAAACCACTGCAGATAGAACCAGTGTCAAGTTTAGCTCCAAACCACTGCAGATAGAACCAGTGTCGAGTTTAGCTCCAAACCACTGCAGATAGAACCATTGTCTCTGGAGTTTAGCTTTGGAACCCTACAGATAGAACCATTGTTCCCGAATTTAATTCTGGAACCCTTCAGATAGAACTAGTGTTTTAAGAAACTTTAAAATCTTACTTTCGGTTTTTATATTTATTTTTTATACCCCTGAAAAGTTAGGATCGCGATAATCCTGGTTATTGGAACTCTCTGGAAAAATCGTTAAACAGGTTTAAAATTTTGCGAGGATTCCCTTTAAATTGAAATATTTGCTTCGTATATGTATTTTTCTGATTTCATGTTACAGAAAAAAATATTTGAATCATATAGGTTGTCCCAATAAACATGGGACAAATTGAGTGAATATTTTGAGAACATCTATTTAAATGATTTTTGATTTCTGCTTCCAATACTAAGAGTTAATTTTTAAAATTTAAAACTTTTCTTCTGAAATTTTTATTAGATAAAGGGTATGTATCCCTCTTGAATGCAGGGTCACTTGAAATCCCAATGACAGACCCTTCAAGACTTTTGAACCATGTATTTTTAACAAATAAGATCAGAAAGCGTCGTCCCTCAATTTATTGGGACACCGTTTAACTAGAGCTTGACATGATTATTAGAGGGCTGTTGAAGGTGTTCAAATTTTCTTTAAAAACTTAATTATTCTGTCTTGTGAGTTGTTATTTCTCCCCACCTGGCTTCATATTATCCTTTGCCTTTTGCATTCCTTTCGTTAGAACCTTTAATCCTAAGGAAATGAGTCTTTGCCACAAACTCGGATTTTAAAATCTCAATTTCTTTTAAACCAAATGTCGTAGACCGTAGATATTTCAAACTATGAATTCTGGTGGATCAAACAATGTAAGTTTGAAATATGAAAGGTATGCATCATCTGGTTGTTGAGACTTAGGTATTATAAAATTGGGATTTAATTGGCAAAAACTCAATTTCTTTACAATTACATATTGTGAAGTATTTAACCCTGAACAGCTAGAGACGATTTCTTTAATTAGAATAATCCTTCTATTTATAAATTTTCCGCGGCATATGAAAAGGAAAGAAGTATTTAACAATCGTCTTTAATGTATTGTTATTTCCGCTTAACACTGTGAAGAAGACGACATTAGAGAAGAATTAAAGTCGTTAGTTGAAAACCTATGTATAAATTGAATTAACTAGTTCTAATCTAATATCTGAACCAATTTTATGTGTTCGAAAAATAAATCATAATAATAATATTCTGAATTTGTTCTTTTTCTTAAAATATGATCAGAACCCAAAATACACCTAGCATTTAACTACGTGAAATATCTACTGTTTGTTAATTAATTAATATACGTTAACTGTCTTTAATTAATCTTTTAAGCAAAATTTATGTTTTTTCATTTTGTGGAAACCAACTTCACCGATATTTTTTATACAGTGAAACCCTTAATAAAGAATACATCGAAAGAATTCATCAAATGTCGTATTCTTCACTTTCTGATAATGGAATGTTGCAGATATTTAGTTTTTTAATTAAATGATTATATGGAACAATTTAAAACTGTTCCAGCATATTCATAGCTATTTATTTATTTTCGCTAATACTGAAATTTACGAAATATAGTATAAAACTCATTGAAAAATTGTCAAGACGACATTTGATAAATTCTTCCGAAGTATTCGTTATACAGGGTTTCACTGTATAATCCTTAACAATATCAAGGTCTTGAAATATGACGATATCCTTTGTTGATTTATATCTTCATTTTTATCTTCTGCCTTAGATATATTCTTTTAAGGACTTATTTAATTATTGGGCAAAGAAAGAAGTTTAAAGTTTCAGGGAATCGTAAATAATATAAGGAAACAGCGAGTACGATTGCAGTACTGTCGTCTCTGAACTCTGAAGTTGCGTCCTGTCTGTTTTTGTATTTTCATTGTTAGCTTGTCTAACTTACAATCTAGGAAGCTTTCTTTTAGCTATTTTAGATTCAAAAAACAGCTGAGCAAACCTTTAAGTTGGAAAGATCCAACGAGCTTGGTAATATAAAGAGGAAGCATTGGGATTGCAAAACCAGACGCCTCAACTGGTTAAATTAAGAAGCCAGAGAATATCGTCAAAAATTATGCAGTCTCTCAACAAAACTGTAATTTGCCGTTTTAAATGCATAACTTTGATATCTTTTTTGGGCCCTGAGCTGAAACTTTAGAATGAAAACAGAAAAATTTGTGAATAATGGATATTATTTTGAAATTTAATGTTTAAACTCACTAAATATTTAGCGACCAAAAGATAAGATTATTATCTAAAAGATAGACCTGAAGTCAAAACTTTTGTATTGTGAATCTCAGGATCAAGTATTGATCTCTCTTATTCAGATCTACAGATCAATATTTAGTTCCCTTTTCCATGATGGTAATAGCCTGCATGGATAGCTTTAATTGAGGGATCACGCATTGATCCTTAAATCTAGAAGTGCCCACATTGGATATCGAGATCAAGCTTTCCAGATTAACAATTTATCCAGACATAAAGACAATCTCTGTAAAACTAGTTTGAATAAATCTATGTTCTATGTTGAACAGTGAACATGCTTTATGTATTATTCAATCAGAAATTTTAATGTAACAGAGTGGGAGTTTTTCTCATAAATGGATAAATAGATATTAAGAAATTATTAATTATTAAAAAAGGTAGGGATGTTACATTTTTTAACTTTTATAAAAAAAAATATGATCATTTTGTGGTTCGTTTTCGCATTAACTTTCTCTAAGGGTCAAAATCTGGCATTAAGGTGTAAGAAAAACGTGCAAATGTATAAAATAAGCAATTTTGAATTCATGTGGAACCTTTTCAAAGTATAAAATTCTGAAAACGGAGCAAGTTATATATTTATAAACATATAATACAGTGAGATCCTGAAAACTGTGGAATAGAAAGACGGCCTTTAATAAACAATTAAGTGCATTTGATGTTGTTACAAAGCATTTATGTACTTATTAAATCACTTAACAGTTTTCTTTTTATTCCAGAGTTTTCTGGTTTTCACTGTCCATCATATATATGATTAGACCTTGATTCCTGGCCCTATAGATGAAAATATTAAAGAGTACAATTTCCTTCATTTAGTAAAATATCATCGTTCTAATTAGCTACTGTATCTATGTAGAATTGTCTCCCCTCAGCTAACCTATGTTTTCTCCTGTATTGCTGGTTATCAGATTGTTAAAGAATCTTGGTTCTTGTAAGGATGAAAAATATCCCCCTTGGGATTTCTTGCACACTAATAAAGCAAGCAAAATATCCCCCATCCCCTAGTTTCAAAAGTCCTGGGGACTTTTCAATTCATTTCAGTCCTGACAGAGACACTTTATTTCACAGTTTAGATTATTTGTTAGGACGACGAATGAAGACGATGTAAACTGTAGAATTCTACGCGGCATGAAACATGTTGTAAGTTATTTATGTTACATGTTGTTACGTGATATATAGAATAGTGATATACATAAAATTAACTAAACCCTTCCCCTCTTACCCTGTTAGGCTGTTATATCCTGCTCTGATGGTACAGTACACAAGAACCAAATTGATTGTTTACATTTGTTTACTCAACATATTTGTTTGTAAACATAACTGTCAAGAAGACGAGAATATGAAGAATAACAAGTATAGAATTACAATGGTAAATTTTCAGACTTTAAGACAAAAAAGTTCATTAAAACAATATAAATTTTGCCTAAAATTAAGAATAGGTTTCCACAAATGGTGAATGTTGTGTTATGCACACAACAAATATCTTGTACAACACTTTTTCATTGATAACGGACATGGGCAAGTTACGATCTAAAATTTCTCCTACTTGCACATGGCAATAATGTAAATAATCTTCAACAACAATTGCATGCATGCTTTAACTTTGTTGCATTTAGTTAGAGATCATATACTATAACATATTGGTAACCGCAAAAAAAAGTGGAAAAAAGTCCTTTTATTAAAAAGTCCAAAGTCCCCGGAAATAAAGTTCTACCAAATCGAGACTTTATATTCTAGGACTTTTTTTGAGGAAAAAAAAGTCCCAGGAATCCA
This sequence comes from Eurytemora carolleeae, assembly GCF_000591075.1. Taxonomy (NCBI): domain Eukaryota; kingdom Metazoa; phylum Arthropoda; class Copepoda; order Calanoida; family Temoridae; genus Eurytemora; species Eurytemora carolleeae. The sequence continues at coordinate 249,277 of NW_019396098.1, read as the reverse complement.
AAACACTGGACTTTATTTCCAGTGACATTTTTTCCAAGGACTTGAGAAAATTCTCCAGAGTTCTTATTTCCAGGTTTTTTTTTCAGAAACTTTTTTTCCCAGGACTTTCTTACATAGATTAAACTTATTGTGCCATTAAAAACCGTAAAAATTGCATTTGTGCTTTTGTATATTATCATATTCGAAAGTTATGGTTTAAATGTGGGATTTTAAATCATTCATTGCTTTTCGTTCCTTTTTAAACGCTTTTAAAATCATTTTTATTTCTTATTTCGTTTTCCACCTTTCGTTTTTTTCTGAACCACAACTTCATTCACGAAAAATTTGTTTATTGTTTGTTCAAAAAAATTTTTAAATCCTCTTCTATTGCATGTGAATCAAATTGGCATTTAAAACCATTGTCATGCAAAACTATTACGACTTTATTATAGGCACTGTAAGCCTAATTTCAATGGAACCTCCGAGTAACAATTGCAATGCTCTTTTACTCAAAACTGCAAACTGATCAAAAGTGTTGAAGAAATTAAGTTTGTTTGACTCAAAAATTTGTTGAATTCTGACAATTTCTTCATTGTTTCTTATGAGCCAGAAATGTGCAATCACTTTGGGAGAGAAACCACAAATGAAAATAAACAGTTTTGAAAAACCAAACATGGAATTCAAAATAATTCATACTTGATCACACAACGCTCTAAAGGTTACCGTTGTAAATCAGGCATGGCCATCCTTGCATGGAGGGTCACTTGAAATTATGCTTTCAGTTTCTTAAAACAATCTTATATTTGTGTTGGCAGTGGAATTTATTTCTTACATCTAATACTTGAATACAGTAATACAGTAAATTGCAGTAAATATTGTTGGCAAGGAAAATAATTTTAAAATAAAGACTAAGGCAATGTTGACTGGAGACTAAGACGACTAGAGGACTGTTGTTCGTCCATTTTGTAGAACATATTCAGCTGTTAAAACTGGGTTAAGCCAGTCCAGATCCAGCTGTTAAAACTGGTTTAAGCCAGTCCAGATTCAGCAGATGGAATGTAGCACCATTTCTTGACAACAGGCTTCTTGACCTTCCTGGGGTTGGTCCTTGACCTGGTGCAAACCTCCTTGGGGACATCAACGCACTCCTCGGTAGGTTCAAGCTTGGGGACCAACTTGGTCACATGAGCGCAGGTTGTATAACCAGAAGTTTCATCAGCACATTTCTCATCCTGGATAGTTTCACAGGTAACAACATCATCTTGAACATCATGTTCTTCTTGTTTAGTCCAGCACTCAGATTCATATTCAGTTCTGCAGATCTCAGGTCCCGAGACATCACAGTCCTTAACCAAAGGTGTTCTGCAGACCTCAACAGTTTCATTAAAAGCAATCTTCTCATAGTCGATGAAACAGTTCTTCCTGAAGTTCTCCTCGCACTCCTCCTCTTGCTGTGATTCATAGTTGGTGACATAGGTGGTGTGACACCTTCTGTCATAAGAGTGATCACATTGAACAACTTCATCATACTCAGTCTCTTCAACCATCTCAACCTTGTCAATACAACGCTTACCATCAGAACCAGCTTTGGCAGCTGCGACATCTCCGAAGGCTACTCCTCCAAGACCAGTATCAGCTCCTTGAAGAGCATCACGGGCAGGGATGTTTACACTGGGCTCTCTCTCACTGGCATGAGCTTGATGTTCAGCATGTTGTTTAGCATTGAAGGGGAATGTGTTGAGAAGAGATTTCTCTTGTCTTCTTAGAGTTCCCTGAGCTTGGAGCTGACGAGCTGCAAAGCTGGATCCCACCAGTGCCAGAACAATCAATCCACGCTAGAAAAGTAAACAGTATCTGTTAGTAATAGCTAGAGTTGAGTCTGTCAAAAAAGTCTTTAAATAATTAATTTCACTCTTGCCAATCTCATTTGCTAAACTGTCTCATTGAAATTTCTGGACTTTTAAGAAAAAGTAATTTAGGTCATATGTAAAATCTTAAATCCACCGAAAAAAGTGAACAAAATAAAACATTAAATTTGAGCATCCTCTCGGTCAAAATGTTGGTTAGGAATATAAATAAAAATTACAAATTAAAAGTAATGCCGAAACTTTTTCTTCCCCATGGCATGCTAGCCACCCACTCCGTTAAATCTTATAAGTTACCATTCTATTGGCCTACAGGAGATGTTATCCCGAGTACTGCCAGTAAGATACTGATGGATTAGACTCATCTTCTCCTTTTATATAATTCATCTGTGCTGGATGCAGGGGAAAACTGTGTATAGTTTGACCATGATAGAGGTAGGGTTTGGTATGGGGGGAGGTATCCTTAAAAGTCAACTGAGAAGATGGGGCTTTGGAGTGAATTTGACGATAAACATTTCATTGCACTTTAAATTTTTGCACTAGGTATTGGGGCTGAAGATGGCCTTGAATTATGGCCTATTTGAACAAGAAAGTTTTGTAAGTAAAATTCATGCAATTTAGATAATTTTGGATCATCTTGGAGAGGGACAATATTAAAAATTTGGGTCAAATAAGGATCTCCAAACTTTGTTCTCTAAATAGTTACTGAGAAAGTAAGCATAAGTAATTCAAACTGAACATAGAAAATTAACAACATTAATAAAATTTCATTTCAATATTTTTGCAAAATGAAATCTTAGAATTTCGAATATTTCTGATCGCAAATCATTTAAATTTTCAAAATTTTCACATTTTATACCTGAAAAAGAATTGAGTTTTTGCCTCAAACTCAAGTTATCTAAAACCTATATATAAGCAACTTGATGGTATAAACCTTAAATATTTCAAACTTATATTGTTTTATTTAACAGAATTCATAGTTTGAAATTTCAAACGTATACGACATTGGGTTTAAAAGATACAGGGATTAGAAAATCAGAGTTTGTGGCAAAGACTCAATTCCTTTCCAATTTTTCTGTCCATCTACTCCCCTTCCTACTTTTGCGCATAGGTGAGACTAAAAAGTTGAATATATTCCTAATTTACACATACAGCACAGTTAAAAATTAATGTATCATATTCTTTTTTTCCACATTTTTCCTTATCTTCAACCCTCCAATATTAAAAACCTGCCATCCCAAGCCCATTATCAGGCTGTAAACGTCAACTCAAAGAAGAGGAATTATGTTTTAAGCCGCGTTAATAATTTTGCAGATCTTGTGCATTTCATGTTTTCTTGCCGCGTTTCCAATTCATCCTGCAGTGCACACCTGATAGTCCTGCAACTCATTGTAATTATTTTCCAGGATAATACATCTCAACTCGGAAAATATAAAGAGCTTTTTTGCAAACCCCTCCCCCCTTCTCCTCTCCCCCTTTCCCCGTCCTTTTAGCCCATTAATTCACAACAACAACAACAAATTTCGTTACTTGAACTTTTTTACCTTAATTCCAATCCTCCGCGCATTAAACACTTCTACCTACCTATTGCATAATAGTGTTTATGGTATGTTTGTAGGTTTAGCACTTAAGGTCACTCACTACTTTTAACCTTTGAAAGACCTGAAAGACCTGAAAGACCTGAAAGACCTGAAAGACCTGAAAGACCTGAAAGACCTGAAAGACCTGAAAGACCTGAAAGACCTGAAAGGCAGCTGAGAGATGCGCACTTAGAAAAATCGTTATGCAGTGCCCTTATGTAAGAGATTTTAAAAAGAAAAGTTTACGTTTTTCTCTGAAACGATCGAAATTGTAATGTAATAATAAAAAACTATCCTGGGTATAGGCCTCTGATTTGAAGTTATTGTGGGGAATATTTATTTTCAAATCTATCTTTAGAGTATACACTAACATCTAGAATTCCCAATATTCTCAATTTTGCAGAAAATAAAACTTTTAGAATTTACGTTAACTCAAATATTTGCATGGGCAATACTGGGCAACATTCCTTTATTTTCATTACAGATACAAAAATTGTTATTTTCCTATTTCATAATAACTAAAAACTTCAAAGTCTGGCAACCGAAAAGTTTCAAATTATTTTGACCCTTGTTCACAAAATCATTTTTTTTTTCTTGAAGCAGATAGATAGATAGATCACTTGGAGCACTTGGTTAAGGTAGTATAACCAGNATAGATAGATAGATAGATAGATAGATAGATAGATAGATAGATAGATAGATAGATAGATAGATAGATAGATATATAGATAGATGGATAGATAGATAGATAGATAGATAGATATATAGATAGATAGATATATAGATAGATAGATAGATGGAAAGACCAAACTGTAGATCCACAGATGAACCCCATCTAGAAGATACTCCATGAGATGTTAAAACTTTGCGAAAAGATTTACTAAGATTGGAGTTGAACTAGAGTTCTTTCAGTTCTTGTAGTTAAACAACACAAATCTAGGGTAAAGTGTAGGGCTGTCTTCTTCAGTAAGACAGTTGGGGGGGGGGGGGGAATATTTTGCACACCCCAACTACTGGGAGAATTTCGGCGAGAACTTGCTAATCTTAAATCTTTTCAAAAAAGCCTAAAAACAGAGATTTGGTAAATTCGTTTACTGTTTAACGAATATTTGAAATTTCTTAGAAAAAGACAAATATTTGGATATTTTTATTGAGAATATTCTATAGGACACCCTGTATATACACTATACAGTATATGGAGGGGCGTTGTATTTATGAATATAAAATATTCTATAGGACACCCTGTATATACAGTATATGGAGGAGTGTTGTATTTATGAATATAGAATATTCTATAGGAAACCCTGTATATGAAACCCTGTATATACAGTATATGGAGGGGTGTTGTATCTATGAATATAAAATATTCTATAGGACATCCTGTATTTACAGTTGTTAACCATTAACTTTAAGACCTCCGGGTAATGTCGTCTTCAACTTAAAATCTCCTCTCGGAGAAAGCCAAACCGAATTTTCAGCCCGCATTCTCTTTGTACTCCGTCCCACGGAGCTTTAAACCTTTTTGTTTATTGTGAAATCATTAAAGTTAAGCAAGAATATTTTCATATGAAGCATTAGTGAATTTCGTTAAATATTCAACTGTAATTTTTTCAGAAGTTTAAAAACGTATTTCAATACTGATCAAGATTAAGTTTCCCTGTACCATACCAAAATAGATCGTAAGATTTTTTCTATTATTAATATTTATTATAACATTGTACAAGTAACCATGATCTATAATTTATGTTATTTTGAGGAAATAAAGCTTTTGTTATCGATTTTCTTGAGACGGGGTTACTCTGTTGTGTGTATTTGCGGCCGAACGGAAAGGAATTATCCGGACTGAATATATTTCCCTCCCCAGAATTCCGACGGGCCTTTTAATCCAAGTTCATCTGGCGTATTGCTGTTATCTGTCAACAACAGTATATGGAGGGGTGTTGTATTTATGAATATAAAATATTCTATAGGACACCCTGTATATACAGTATATGGAGGGTGTTGTATTTATGAATATAAAATATTCCATAGGAAACCCTGTATATACAGTATATGGAGGGGTATTGTATTTATGAATATAAAATATTCTATATGACACCCTGTATATACAGTATATGGAGGGGTGTTGTATTTATGAAAATTGAATATTCTATAGGACACCCTATATATACAGTATATGGAGAGGTGAATATAAAATATTCTATAGGACACTCTGTATATACAGTATATGGAGAGGTGTTGTATTTATGAATATAAAATATTCTATAGGACACCCTGTATATACAGTATATGGAGAGGTGTTGTATTTATGAATATGGAATATGGGGCAACCAGGTGGAAATTATTTCTTTCTTCTCGTTAGTGAGGTATTAAAATAGGCCTGTTGCTTTATGTTTCATCAACTAAACCTTCAGAGATGGAATTTAAAGAATTTGAGCCGCGGTTTAAATCTGCTAAAACTCGGTTTAAATTAAGCGCCGGCTTAAATCTTGAAACATTTGACACAAATTTAAGTGGAACCAACCATATTTAAGCCGCGGCTTGAATTTAAACCGCCGCTCAAATTCTGCAATTCTAAATGTAACAAATTATTTAAAGAAAATGTAAGAAAAAATTTGAATCAGCATTATATTAGGGGATCGGTGTTTAAAGATGTTAAAATTCATTTGTAAAATATCTTTTATTTTTAAGGTGGAAAAATGTTATAAAAGGTAATATAATGCTGATGTGTTTGAATCCGCTGGAAATACCGCCCGTTTATGTTCGTTTCCATTTGATTAAGATTTTGAATTACAGGAGTTAAAGACAACCTCTATAAACTTTGTTCCGCTCAAGAATGTAAGGCAAGGAAAGTTAATTGCGGTCCCGTATACTCTGCGTACATATTGAAACCAGTTCTCTCTGGGCGGAATTTGTAAATAAGAATAGATGCATCAGTGTTTGTTTAGTATCCGAGGAGGTTTAAAGCATTAAATTTTGATAATTTTGATAAATGACATAATAGTTTCCTATGACCAGAATATTTCATTGATTTTTTTTATGTGAAAGATGGATCCCATGTCAGGCTTCGACATCCGTCTTATGTTTACATTAGCGCCCAGAGACAGTACATTGAAGTACAAAAGATGTGTACACTTCTAAAATAACTTTCCTTGCATTACATCCTTGGTTCCGCTCACCTTTGTGTAAATTTTAAACATGCCGCAACATTTTTTCCACAAAGAAAAATCGAATTTGCGAGAAAAAACGACATATTTTATGAACCTTTTTATCTTTTATTCATTCTTCAAAATTATCTTTATGACATAGAAAATTCATTATTAATTTTCGTTTTTAATTAAATATTTATACACTATTTTCTAAAACTGCGTAAATCATGTTTAATTTGTATTCTAATTGATATGAAACATGTGGGAGAGTATGGTGTGTGCGGTTTATAGCAAAGAAAAATTAATTCTATAAATATTTAATTTTTTGATTATGTTATGTTCGTGAGCTTTATTTACAAAATGAATTTTGTTCTATCCAGTCGAAGGTTGTAAGTGCATATTATTTATTTTTCTATTAATTCTACAGAAAAAAAATCAACTTTTATGAAACTCTCCCTTTTAGGTAGGTCACTGTGGGAATTCGGAGTTTACAACCATTTAAAGGGAGCGACTAGCTAGGTAACATATTTGAACTGAGAGTGTAGTATTATAGAAAAAACAATTGGATTCATTTGATAGCAATGCGACATTTGTTTTGATTGTATATACAGTAAAATTTGTAAGTAAGGGCTTAAACAATTTTTTAAAAAGTTTTAGTCTGCGGACCATCGAGACCATCGAGTCCATCCCTCCTGGTGAAATTTTATAAACAAAACTAAGCTCTCTGTAATACTGTACTCTCGATTCAAACACATTCCTAATCAGTCTCTCCAACTAGCTATCGTAGTGATTTGAAGTGATCCTCAATTTAATGAGGACATGTCAGATTGACAATGGTACCTTTCAAACTGATCAGAGCTGGGAACTTTTGAATGGTGAATATTGGGATTAAATTAAAAATTCTTAATTTCGAGATTAAATATTCCTTGTTCTCCTCTTATTATTAATCTCCAGATTAATTTTCCGATTGAGATTAAGGATATCCTATTCTTAAGTTTCCAGCTCAGAGCTGAAAACTTTAGAATGTGATATCTTTAATACCGAAAGGTTAATTAATCTGGAAATTAATAACAAGAAGAGAACAAGCATTATTTAATCTCTAGATTAAGAAAAAGAGTGGATCAAGCACTAATCCCGATATCCTCCATTCAAAAGTTCCCAGCTCAGGGTTGACGGAAATCCTTATTTATTACGAACCGGATATGCAACAAGCTCTACATGGAGAATTGCTTCTATAGCAAGAATTAACAGTATTTTAATATTGTATTTAAACTCCAGCAATTTCAAGTCTAATTAGGGAAGCCAGCAACTAGCAATGAATCTTTATTTCGAATTGTAAATTTTAATCCTTTACACAATCTTGATTTACACCATGTTAGTTTTGGTCATTGCGCTCGGCAAATATGGTTTAAAATTAGATATGGTAAAATATATGGTAAAATATACTGTTTTAATTGCTTTTCTAATCTTTCTAATACAGGGTGTCCCACGAAAAATTACAGCGACAAAACTACTTTAAGGTTGTCTTTAATCTTTAAAATAATTAAATAAGCTCTTACACTGTATTGCGCCCTGCCAACCATATACTTGGCACACTAGAGGGGCAGTCCGAGTAAACACTAGACCTTTCCTTGTCCTGGTTCGGATCATGCAACAATTGAACTCTTGTCCTGGTTCGGATCATGCAACAATTGAACTCTTGGCCTCGTTCGTATCATGCAACAATTGAACTCTTGTCCTGGTCGATCCTCTCCTTAGTTCTATTTCTCTCAGTATTTATTTTTATCTGTTTGTTTAACTCTCATTTGTTTCCCTTTGTTGACAAAATTCAATAAATGCCGTCCTTTCATTATCCTACACAGGAATACTTGGGAATCCGTATTATTATATGTGCTGTGCTTGTGTTTTCTGGGTTCTACGAGGGAGGGAAGGCACGCTGCATCCGTTTTTCTTCCAGACCACAAATTACGTCACAAACTTAAGTTCTCGGCGGTGAGCTCAACTACACTGTTAGAAGACTTGTCAAATCGGCCGAAGACAGATTAATTTATTGAACACTTTGTGATCATTGGCTTTCATTTATTTCTTCTATGGCTGAATATTTTGCTCCTCGCTTCTAATTTGTTAGAATAAATATATTTTTATTTGAAACCAAGTATTTCTTCTGGGTCCTGTATTGGGAAGTATTTCTTCTGGGTCTTGTATTGGGAAGTATTTCTTCTGGGTCTTGTATTGGGAAGTATTTCTTCTGGGTCCTGTATTGGGAAGTATTTCTTCTGGGTCCTGTATTAGGAAGTATTTCTTCTGGGTCCTGTATTAGGAAGTATTTCTTCTGGGTCCTGTATTGGGAATTACCTCTTCCGGGTCCTGTATTGGGAAAAAATGGGGGTCTAGGGCTGATATCGAATAGAATTCGATATCGTTCGCTACTGGGTACACTAGACGGGCTGGTACGAGTAAACACTAGACTGGTATCCTTGTACTGGGTAAACTAGACGGGCTGGTACGAGTAAACACTAGACTGGTATCCTTGTACTGGGTAAACTAGACGGGCTGGTACGAGTAAACACTAGACTGGTATCCTTGTACTGGGTACACTAGACGGGCTGGTACGAGTAAACACTAGACTGGTATCCTTGTACTGGGTACACTAGACGGGCTGGTACGAGTAAACACTAGACTGGTATCCTTGTACTGGTTCGGATCACGATTTGTCTCATGTGATTGTGAGTTTAAAATTTTCCCACTAGAGGTCTCTAAATTGAAAATATGCACAAGCCATAATTCATTTTTATAGACAATTCCAGGATTCCGCCATATTTAATGGAAATATTTAGCTCAAACATTCACACTAACCCTCTAAATATTAAACAGAAAATAAACGACTCCGGAAAGTAAAGGGGCCAACATGAAATGGGGGGGGGGGATAAAACAATGTTTAGCAGAATTTATATGAAAAGTTTAGTTATGGTAAACTGACGTCAAAGCTGTTTGAACAAGTTGGACGGAGATATGATTTTATATCTGAGAAGAATTGAACAAGTTGATCGAAGAAAGGATCTTGTTTTGAGAAAAATATAACAAGTTGATCGAAGATAAAACCTTGTATTTGAGAAGAATTTAAAAAGTTGATCAAAGATAGAATCTTGTATTTGAGAAGAATGAAACATGTAGATCGAAAATAGAATTTTGCAAAGGAGAAGAATTGAACGAGTTGATCGAAGATAGAATCTTGTGTATGAGAGAATTGAACAAGTTGATTAAGATAAAATCTTGTATTTGAGAAAAATTTAATCTTAATCTTAACCATAATCTGAATCTGAATCTGAATCTGAATCTGAATCTGAATCTGAATCTGAATCTGAATCTTAATCTTAATCTTAATCTTAATCTTAATCTTAATCTTAATCTTAATCTTAATCTTAATCTTAATCTTAATCTTAATCTTAATCTTAATCTTGATCTTAATCTTAATCTTAATATTAATCTTAATCTTAATCTTAATCTTAATCCTAATCTTAGTCTTAGTCTTAATCTTAAATAAAGGCTGTTTCTGTTTGATAACGATTACAAAATTAACAATTTTTGTCGTTTGTGAATGAAATCTTCTGTCAATTTTCAAAAATTTTCGTCAACTAACGTTGCCCAGCCCTTGTAATACCACACTTACATAATATTTGTTTTATTTCATATGATCCCAAGAGTTACTTTTGAAATTATTCATACCTGAAATTTCGAAAATTTTTGTTAATGAAGACGCCATTTTCATATTTTTACGGAATGTTCGAAAATCCAACGCCGCGCATGCTGTGAAAACAAGTTTGAATCGAAATATTAATTTTAAAAAATATAATAAAAATATTATAATACATCAATTAGATACGAATGCATCGAATTTAGTTCAACAATTTTAGGGTTTAGTATCTGAATGAGAAGTTTTAAATTTAATTGAATTATTTACGATCTGAGTGGAATAATTTACCTTCGTAAATTTGTATGAGTCCTACCTATGCAGAGTCGTTTTTTAAACATGTTCTCTTACTAGACGCAATAACAGATCAAAATAATTAAAATTAGTATTGATCGATATAAAATTCTATTCAAAGTCAACCTATACCTCCCTTCATTTTTCGCGAACACTCCCTTTAAGCTGCGCATTTTCCGTGACATTTCATGATTTCACATTAAACCTTAGATCTTGGAATAAATCTATCTGACGCCCTGTTCTGTAATTAACACTACACCAGTTGTGATCTTTTGCGCAATAACATAAACATGGAGTTCTAATACATACTTTTTATACTTTTATTTCCAACATTGAATGGACAGTCATTTGAAATTGAGCTCACAGTCCCTTTAACTTTATCAAATTCTTGTGGAGGTTTCCACTAATAGACAGTTTGATGTATAAAAACAAATAGAAGCCTATGCAGCAATGCTAGTTGTTTTCTTGTTTGATCATTTCAGATTTTTGTTTATTCTAAAAGAAGGTTTAATAGCAATGTATAATTTTACAAACTGTTCTTGTTTTATTTTGTTCTACAAGTGGGTCGATCCAACCCTAGAGCTCATGTATAAGGTTAGAGAAGGATTTATATATATATATATTACAAACTGTTCTTGTGTTATTATGTTCTACAAGTGGTTCGATCCAACCCTAGAGCTCATGATAAGGTTGGAGAAGGATTTATATATATATTCTACCAGTGGTTCTCCAACCCTACAGCTCATGTATAAGGTTTGAGAAGGATATACATATTCTACCAGTGGTTCTCCAACCCTAGAGCTCATGTATAAGGTTGGAGAAGGACATATATATTCTACCAATGGTTCTCCAACCCTACTGCTCTTGTATACGGTTTGAGAAGGATATACATATTCTACCAGTGGTTCTCCAACCCTAGAGCTCATGTATAAGGTTGGAGAAGGATATATATATTCTACCAATGGTTCTCCAACCCTAGTGCTCTTGGGACCATTTATCCTTTACTCTTCTTCCCTAGTTCTATACTTTACACTCCTCACACACCAGACAACACCTCTCAGGGGATATTTTGGGGCACACATTTTTCCATATCGTTTTTTTAATGTAGACGCAATTCTATTAACTCCAAAAATTCAACCATTTCTTTTCTTTTTCAAAAATTTTGTAATTTTCCCTTTTCTTGAAAAATTTATCTTTTGTTATTTTGTTAATTAGTATATGCCAGTCTAAATGGTGTTGAACTTTTAGAAGAGTAGTGTGTAAAGATTCCAGATATATATACCAGAAATATACAAGATATATGCCAGATATGTATACCAGAACCATGCCAGATATATACCAGATATATATACCAGAAATATACCAGATAGATGCCAGATATGTATACCAGATACATGCCAGATATATACCAGATATATACCAGATATGTTTACCAGATACATGGCAGATATATACCAGATATATACCATATATGTATACCGGATACATGCCAGAAATATACCAGACATATATCAGATACATACCAGATATATACCAGATATATACCAGATATAAATACCAGAAATATACCAGATATATACCAGATATGTATACCAGATAAATACCAGATATATATCAGATATATACCAAATATATGCCAGATATATATACCAGATATATACCAGATATATGCCAGATATATATCAGACATACATACCAGATATATGCCAGATATATATCAGACATATATACCAGATATATGCCAGATATATACCAAATATATACCAGCTATATACCAGATGTACACCAGAAATACACAATACAATCATCAGATATATACAGATATATATCAGTTATATACCAGATATATACAAGCTATATACCAGATATATATCAGATATATACCTTAAATATACCAGATATATACAAGATATACCAGATATGCCAGATATACACATTATTTTCCAGATAAATATAAATATTGAGGGGATGGGTTTCTTTTGTGTTTACACGCCACAGGCAAAACTTTAATAGATTTGTTTAATCTTTAAATTATTTTTAAAACATCATGTAATTTTCATCATTTGCCACTGTTTTTGACCTGAAAATTTCTCTTTTACCTGCAGGACCCGAACCTCATCCCCTTCCCTTCTCCCACCAGAGATTAACAAATATCTACTAAACACAATGATCCATTAAATGAATTAAAATCAATTCCTTGAAATCAGGAAAGTTTGAAACAACTCTGATTAAACAATATACAATATACAATATACAATATACAAAATACAATATACAATATTCAATATACAATATACAATATACAGTATACACTATACAATATACAATATACAATATACAATATACAATATACAATATTATTGATTTAAAAGTTAAGTTTTTGAAATCTTTTTCCTACCAGTTAATATTTTTTTCAAATTAATAAAACTTACATTCAAGTTATTGCTCTATTTCCTATTGATTACAATTCTCTGCAGAAAGAACACCTAAGCATATTTTTAAAACGCCTGAGTTGTAAAGTAGACATTTATTTAAGATTCGCAAAAATATGTGCAATATACTTTTGCAAATTCTACTTAATATTCTGCAAGGGCTGCAAGTAAAGTTTACCTAACTATGAAGTATATACATATATAAGATGCATTTCAATATGACCCATAATAAAGCAAGTCGTAATGGTTAGGAGATTTTTAAACAATCATAAAATGTATTTAAAATTCGGTGATAGTGACGGGCTAAACCTTTGTAGGGAAAAAAAGGAGATATTAGTTCCACATTTTGTTGAAAATATATTTCGGGTTAGGTTGACCCTCGTCAGTTCTTGAGATTGTTTCTGTCATGAAGATTAAAAACAAACTCTATTCCGGCATTCATGTGTTCACCTAATTTTACAAGTACGATTTTTGAATAATTAATGCTAATTAACCCCTGGGCCCTAACTCTGGCATTTCCATACTTAATTTCTCATAATTAATTAATAGCTGGAGAGATGTCAAGATTCCATAATAAATTTTTCTGATTTCATTTTCATATACATGGGATTAAAGTGACAACTTCTGTATCACCACCGTACTCACCATAAGCTTAGTTTAGGATGGTTCGATTCCTGTTAGTTTCTATGTATTACAATATCTACGTAAATCTTGCTAATCTGACATTTGAAGAAAAGACATCCAGTCTTATAAAGGGGGCAACTTTTGGGTTGGAATAGCGCATAGCTTCAGCACTAAACTCGATATCAATAATGGAATTATTTAAATTAAAGGATTTAACTTCAATTCGTAGGATTTATCAAAATTCTGCCTAAAAGATACGTACAGGTTTACCCACAAAAGATGAGACTTCAGAGACGACTGTACGGAATTTAAAACGTCTATTTCCTGATATTCTGATTCCCGGCAACTGTAAACTTATTTCTTTTTTGTTTGATTTTTGAAAAAGTCGTAAAATGACGATGTTTAAGACAGTAGAAAATTATTTTAATCTTAGGATCGTCTTTAGTCTCATCCTTTGATTTAGCGTCTAAGGTTAAACTGTCGAGGGGAGATAGAAACCGCCTGAGCGCTAGATACAATAGTTTCTACATCAGAGCTAGCTGCACCCATCTTCAATACCTGTCCAACTAGGGGCAATCTTGTTTTACAGTCATTGTAAATATCTGGTAATTTATTATCAGATTGATGGTATTTTATCATACAGGGTTATCCACAAGGGTTCAGACTTCAAATATGACTGAAGTTCTTTTAACTTTGGCAACTAGAAAATTTTTCTCTTTTGCCAATTTTTATCTTATTTTGCATTAAAAAAAACTTCAATTTTGAAATCTTTATTTATTAATAATATTTGGTCAATATCAAAGTGATCAAAGTGACATCCTAGTGGATAACCCTGTATGTTGTGTATAGGTACATTAAGGCAATAAAATTAAGTGTATTTTAGCCTCAATATCTCTACCACAAACGTGTCGTACTTTTAGTCTAAAATGTAGTCTTGATTTAAAACCTTTGATTTGAATCGTAGTTTTGATTTTAAATATCGGGTTTAATGTAGTTTCAATTATTAAATTATCCATTTTAATCAAATGTCGATATGTTTTTCCATGACTTTGTATTCTAACCAAAGTTGATTTTTTTGTTAACTTATTTTTAGTTGTATGTAAATCAATTATAGGAATATAACTATTTAAGATTAATAGATTCATGCATTTTTCAACTGAATCATTGAAAACAACAATATTGGAATGTAATCCACTAAAATATTAAATTCTAATGGATATTCAATTTCTCATGTTTGGTTTAATATTTAAATGTAACTTTTTGTTTTTACTGGTTTTAATGCTGAATATTACACATTTTGAGAGTTTGAATTTTATAAAAAATACAACAGTCCTTTCAAAATATTTGAGGAGCATTTGCACAATAGACCAGACCGATTTTGTTTCGTTTATTTATTATATTGCAAACTTTTCTGAAAACGTTTCTGTAAAATAAATTTAATCGACGTTTTTTAGGCACAATTTCCCCTTTTATCAGTCCATAAACCTTCATTTGGGTTATGTGAGTTGCCATAAAAAAATTGGGTCCAATTGGTTCATTCGTTTTGACGTTGATTTGGTGCATACAGACAATAGGTTGATATCTGAACATTGGGTGTATGTATAGGTGTATAGATGTATAGATGTATAGATGTATAGATGTATAGGTGTATAGATGTATAGGTGTATAGATGTATAGATGTATAGGTGTATAGATGTATAGATGTATAGATGTATAGATGTATAGATGTATATGATGGCTATATGGTTTAAATATATATATATATGCGAATGTATGGAAGTATGAATGTGTTTATGATTTAAAATATAAGGCTGGAATGGATAATATATTCTAAATGTATTAATATATAAGATATAAGAGTTTTTAGTGTTTGCTAAATCCCCCATAACAGTAAATTCCAAATGTTACCATTGCAGAAAATGTCAGGGGGGACTTAAATATTTCATATCAGGGGCCAGAATATGTCATGGGGGACTTAAATATTTCATATCAGGGGCCAGAATATGTCAGGGGGGGCTTAAATATTTCATATCAGGGGCCAGAATAGTTTATACTATGTATGGATGATGAATGACTACTAACTAGTATGTCAAGGGGAGTTAAATATTTCATATCAGGGGCCAGAATATGTCAGGGGGAGTTAAATATTTCATATCAGGGGCCAGAATATGTCAGGGGGCACTTAAATGTTTCATATCAGGGGCCAGAATAGTTTATACTATGTATGGATGATGAATGACTACTAACTAGTGTGTTGTGTACACTATATCTAAGGATGAACGAAGGATGTATGAATAGTGTTTACTATGTATGGATGATGAATGACTAGTGTGTGCACTATACTAACGGATGAAAGAAGGATGGATGGGGGATATTTGAATATTGAATAGTTGAAAAGTTTTATTGGTCAAACCCTCAGTATTCTCATATTCAAGGAAGGACATGGTGCAGCAAAACAAATATATTTCCATCTAAAATCCGTGTTTCAAAATAAAACATTCTAAAGATTCTAAAAAGTACTATAATGGGGACACGGAGTAGATAAATTCCTAGTACCATAATGTGACTCGGAGTAGATGCTATTTCTAGTTCTTATTTAAATAAATAAAAATCTAAATTTTTCTTGTTGTAAGTGCAGTAATCTGTGATATATAGAGAAGATGGAATCTGAATTATAGATTAGCTACAAAAAATCCATCAATTTTTTAAGATTGATGTAGATTTTAGATGCAGGGATATATAAGAGAGGGGGACATGAAGGGCATGGGGGCGGGGGGTTTGGGGCTCGGGGATGTGGTTTATATTTTTTACTATTCATGGTAAGAATCAGGAATTGTTTACAAGGTTAGTTATATATGGACAAGATATCTGGACATAAAACCAGGAAAAGATTAATAGAACAAAAATATCTGGACATATAACCAGGACAAGATTACTAGAACAAGAATACCTGGACATATAACCAGGACAAGATTACTAGAACAAGAATATCTGAACATATATCCAGGACAAGACTACTAGAACAAGAATACCTCGACATATAAAGAGGACAAGATTACAAGAACAAGAATTTCTGGACAAACAACCAGGACAAGATTACTAGAACAAGAATACCTAGACATATAATCAGGACAAGATTACTAAAACAAGAATACCTGGACATATAACCAGGACAAGATTACTAGAACAAGAATACCTGGACAAATAACCAGGACAAGATTACTAAAACAAGAATACCTGGACAAACAACCAGGACAAGATTACTAAAACAAGAATACCTGGACATATAACCAGGACAAGATTAAAAGAACAAAAATTCCTGAAAAAATAACCAGGACAAGATGACAAAATTACTAGGGCAGGATTATTAGGACAAGATTACTAGGACAAGATTACCAGGACAACATTACCAGGAAATGATTACCAGGTAAAGAATACTAGAACAAAATTATCAGGATACGATTACTAGGACAAGATTACTAGGACAAGATTACTAGGACAAGATTACTAGGACAAGATTACTAGGACAAGATTACGAGGACAAGATTACTAGGACAAGATTACCAGGGACTTTTTCTGATTAAACATATTTACCCCTGGATAAACTTATTAGATTATTTGTTGAACTACTAGAAAACTTTTCTTCCTGAGAAAAGAAAAAGTATAAATGTGTGAATTGATGTTGAGTTTTCAGTTCACGTAGAATCTATATTTATAAATTATACTTGGCAAAAGTTCCGTGTTCACAAACCTGAAAATTGAATTGATTTGAGAAGTTTGGTTTAGTGGTATAGAGCTAGATAAATCTAGACCAAGAGATAGATTGGTTTAGTGGTATAGAGCTAGATAAATCTAAACCAAGAGATAGATTGGTTTAGTGGTATAGAGCTATATCTAGATCCGGAGATGGATTAGTGGAGATAGATTGGTTTAGTGGTATAGAGCTATATCTAGACCTTGAGGTAAATTGGTGGTATAGAGCTATATCTAGACCTGGATGTAAATTAGTGGTATAGAGCTATATTAAGACCTGGAGGTAAATTGCTGGTATAAAGCTACATCTAGACCTGGAGATAAATTGGTGGAATAGAGCTATATCTATACCTGGAGATAAATTGGTGGTATAGAGCTATAGCTAGACCTGGAGATGGATTAGTGGAATAGAGCTATATCTATTCCTGGAGATAAATTGGAGGTATAGAGCTATATCTAGACCTGGAGGTAAATTGGAGGTCTAGTATAATAATAATAATAATAATAATAATATATCAATGATGGATATTATTGAAGGGTACAGACACGCCGCTCTACAAATGAAGGTTCAATTTACGACTTTAGATAAAGAAAACGAATCTTTAAGAATCCATTATTTATTAATATCTATAAATGTTTATGTATGACATTTCAAAGTTACTAAGAACCTATAAACAGGGATATCTTACCTAACTCCTAATAACCATCAAGTAAAGAGTGTCAATAACAACTGTATTTTTAAAAGAACACATTTTGAAAAAGTTGCTTCATAATTAAAAAGAAATTGATACGAAAATTGTTTTTGGTACAAAATAAAGCTTTTCGATGATATATTTTAAATGATGAACAGGGGAAGTTATATTTACAGAAAGATGTAATAAAACATATTTAGGACTTTAATAGAATTAGTTAGTCAGCAATAAAGTGGTGTCTTAGTGTCATGTAAACAGCTGTATATTTATTTTTAGGATTTAAAAAGTTTGGACCTTCGCCGTCTGGGATCAACTATTTCTATCCGCTTGTTTAGCTTTAGAAAGTGGGAGTTGATATTCTCTCTCTAAAGAGCTTCCCGTCGTCAATCCTGCTGATGGGTCATCTAGAATCTCGTTAATCGTCCCTTTAATGATGGTTCATCTAGAATCTCGTTAATCGTCCCTTTAATGATGGTTCATCTAGAATCTCGTTAATCGTCACTTTAATGATGGTTCATCTAGAATCTCGTTAATCGTCCCTTTAAATGATGGTTCATCTAGAATCTCGTTAATCGTCCCTTTCATGATGGTTCATCTAGAATCTTGTAAATCGTCCCTTTAATGATGGTTCATCTAGAATCTCGTTGATCGTCCCTTTAAATGATGGTTCATCTAGAATCTCGTTAATCGTCCCTTTCATGATGGTTCATCTAGAATCTCGTTAATCGTCCCTCTAGATCTAATGATGGTTCATCTGGAATCTCGTTAATCGTCCCTTTCATGATGGTTCATCTAGAATCTTGTTAATCGTCACTTTAATGATGGTTCATCTAGAATATCGTTAATCGTCCCTTTAATGTTGGTTCATTTAGAATCTCGTTAATCGTCCCTTTAATCCGAACAATCGTTAATGGTTCCAAACACTATAGGGAATATGTCCGCTAGGAATTTATCTCCGGGTTTCATGGTTTTATAAATCTCTAGATCCGGGGACACCTAGAATAGGAAGAATTTATTTTATAAATCTCTAGATTTGGGGACATCTGGAATAGGAAGAATTTGCTTTATAAACCTCTAGATTCGGGGACACCTAGAATAGGAAAAATTTACTTTATAAATCTCTAGATTCGGGGACACCTAGAATAGGAAGAATTTATTTTATAAATCTCTAGATTTGGGGACATCTGTGCTTTATAAACCTCTAGATTCGGGGACACCTAGAATAGGAAAAATTTACTTTATAAATCTCTAGATTCGGGGACACCTAGAACAGGAAGAATTTGTTTTAAAACCTCTAGATCCGGGGACACCTAGAATAGGATGAATTTGTTTTAAAACCTCAAGATCCGGGGACACCTAGAATAGGAAGAATTTGTTTTAAAGCCTCTAGATCCGGGGACATCTAGAACAGGAAGATTTTGTTTTATAAATATGTAGATCTTGTAAAACCTAGAATAGGAAGAATTTGTTTTAAAGCCTCTAGATCCGGGGACACCAAGAATAGGAAGAATTTGTTTTAAAGCCTCTAGATCCGGGGACATCTAGAACAGGAAGATTTTGTTTTATAAATATGTAGATCTTGTAAAACCTAGAATAGGAAGAATTTGTTTTAAAGCCTCTAGATCCGGGGACACCAAGAATAGGAAGATTTTGTTTTATAAATATGTAGATCTTGTAAAACCTAGAATAGGAAGAATTTATTTTATAAATCTCTAGATTTGGGGACATCTGGAATAGGAAGAATTTATTTTATAAACCTCTAGATTCGGGGACATCTAGAATAGGAAGAATTTGTTTTATAAATCTCTAGATTTGGGGACATCTAGAATAGGAAGAATTTGTTTTATAAATCTCTAGATTCGGGGACACCTAGAATAGGAAGAATTTATTTTATAAACCTATAGATCCGGGGACACCTAGAATAGGAAGAATTTATTTTATAAACCTCTAGATCCAGGGACACCTATAGCACAAGAAGAATTTATTTTATAAAGCTCTAGATCCGAGGACACCTATAGCACAGGAAGAATTTTTAATAAAGCTCTAGATCCTGGGACACCTAGAATAGGAAAATTTTGTTTTAAAACCTCTAGATCCGGGGACATCTAGAACGTGAAGAATTTATTTTATAAAGCTCTAGATCCTGAGACACCTATAGCATAGGAAGAATTTGTTTTATAAACCTCTAGATCCGGGGACACCTATAGCAGGGCAAAAAAAATTTTTATACACCTCTAGATTCGGGGACATCTAGAATAGGAAAATTTGTTTTATATATCTCTAGATCCGGGGACACCTAGAACAGGAAGAATTTATTTTATAAACCTCTAGATCCGGGGATATCTAGAACAGGATGAATTTGTTTTAAAATCATAAGATCCGGGGACACCTATAGCACAGGAAGAATTTGTTTTAAAACCTCTAGATCTGGGGACATCTAAACAGGAAGAATTTGTTTTAAAACCTCTAGATCCGGGACACCTAGAACAGGAAGAATTTGTTTAATAAACCTCTAGATCCGGGGACATCTAGAACAGGAAGAATTTGTTTTATAAACCTCTAGATCCGGGGACATCTAGAACAGGAAGAATTTGTTTTATAAACCTCTAGATCTGGGGACACCTAGAATAGGAAGAATTTGTTTTAAAACCTCTAGATCCGGGGACACCTAGAACAGGAAGAATTTATTTTATAACCTTTAGATTTGGGGACACCTATAAAACAGGAAGAATTTGTTTTATATATCTCTAGATCCGGAACATCTAGAATAGGAAATTTTTTTTAAAATCTCTAGATCCGGGGACACCTAGAACAGGAAGAATTCATTTTATAACCTTTAGATTTGGGGACACCTATAAAACAGGAAGAATTTGTTTCATATATCTCTAGATCCGGGGACACCTAGAACAGGAAGAATTTGTTTTATAAACCTCTAGATCTGGGGACACCTAGAACAGGAAGAACTTTTTCAACTAAGCAGAACGAGTTAAACTAATTCTCTCTCTTTAATTAAATCCCAGGTTAGACGAAAAATATTTTCATTAAAGATTGTGCGTGAAAGAATTTTTTTCTCTTAATATTATTTTTCTAATAATTTCTCTCTGCCCAGAAACTTGTTGATTAAAAGGATAAAAAGCAAATGTTTCTTAGCTCCTAAAAACATTGTAAATATTTGATGAAAAACTTCTACTAGTAACAAAATAAGACATTTTCCAAAACATCTTTATAAATAATTGTTTTCTTTTAAGATTCAAAGCAAAGTAAATTAAAGAGACTATAGTCGTAATTTCAAACTAGAATTACACGCCGGATTTTCAACCTTTATCTCAGCAAACATGATAAAAATATCCTAGTTTTTCTAAAATAATATTAAAATATCCTAGTTTTCCTAAAATGATATGAAAATATCCTAGTTTTCCTAAAATAATATAAAAATATCCTAGTTTTCCTAAAATAATATAAAAATAGCCTAGTTTTTCTAAAATAATATAAAAATATCCAAGTTTTTGTAAAATAATATAAAAATATCCTAGTTTTCCTAAAATAATATAAAAATATCCTAGTTTTTCTAAAGTAATATAAAAATATCCTAGTTTTCCTAAAATAATATAAAAATATCCTAGTTTTTCTACAATAATATAAAAATATCCTAGTTTTTCTAAAATGATATAAAAATATCATAGTTTTTCTAAAATAATATAAAAATATCCTAGTTTTTCTAAAATAATATAAAAATATCCTAGTTTTTCTAAAATAACATAAAAATATCCTAGTTTTTCTAAAATAATATAAAAATAGCCAAGTTTTCCTAAAATAATATAAAAATATCCTAGTTTTTCTAAAATGATCAAAATATCCTAGTTTTTCTAAAATAATATAAAAATATCCTAGTTCTTCTAAAATGATAAAAATATCTTAGTCTTTCTAAAATGATAAAAATATCCTAGTTTGATGAAGATTTTTTACTTTGTTAAAATGATAAAGATATCCTAGTTTTTCTATACGAAAATTGATCATAGTGTCTACAGCTCCTTCGATAAAAAACCGTATATTTTTAGGTACCATTTCGACGTTTTAACTTCAATTCAAAAAAAGAAAAACGCTTGATTCTGTTTAATTTTTCCATAATCCAGTCTTAACAGGCTATCATATCGATAAACATTTTAAAAGTTTATTTCAAAATCCAGTTTTCTAATTTTTAAATTTAAGAGTAAAGGATTTTCTGGTTAAATATATGTTAAAGGTTAATGAACTACTTGAAAACCTAATCAAACTCAACGAAAAGAATAATTTATTTGATGTCTAAACATTTCAAACTTTGTAAAAAACAACAACACTGGTTTACTATACATATATACATACTATACACTTCACGAACTTTCATTTTTTAATGCATAATTCTTGGCAACCTTAAATATTTAGAACTCTGAATTCAGCCGGATCAAATAACCAAAGTTGAAAAATATTTTCCCATAGTTAGTGATAAAATTGGTATCTAATTGTAGGTTTAAAATTGGGATGCATAAATTCTGAGCAATTAAACTTGTGATTCTATCAAAGCTTTATACGATCCTACTAGAAGAGTTAAATTGTAAATACAGCAAAGGAATTGAGTTTTTGTCACAAACTCAAATTTTTTAATCCCTTTATCTTGGCAACCTTATGGCGGACACCCTTGATATTTCATACTTAGGCCATTTGATCTAACAGAATTCATAGTTTGAAATATGTAAGGTCTACGACATTGGGTTGCAAAGATATAGGTATCAGAAACTATGAGTTTGTGACAAAGACCCAATTCCAATATTTGATATTTGTATTTTCTGTTTATTCTTTATATTCTTTATATCGACGAATCAGAATTTTAATTCGTAGATATATCTTAGCAGTTGATTTTAGAATAAATCATTTCATTCATTACAGCCTGCAGCTAAGGTCTTTTAGGCGGCAACATATTAGAGATTTTTCCTCTTTTATGGTAAAAAATAAACATTTATTCGATCAATTTAAAGGAGCACTTGAAATTACCTTGACAGTCTTTTTGAAATAACGCCATCAGTCCCTTTAAGATTAATAAATTTTTTTAGCATAATTTGAAATTACATTAGCAGTCCCTTTAAAAAACAAGAATAAGCTGTGTACTACCTGCCAGGGTCTTGTAGCAAATACAGTTCCTTCTCCCACCCATCTGGTGGAGAGGACACGCCTATGCGAACTACTAGAGGCGTTCCCTCCCGCCCCGTGCAGGGTTTTACCATGGAATACAACTACATCCCCCGGCTCACATTCCCACTCGAGGATCTAGAATAATCTATTTTTAATTCGTTTTTTTATAATTAAGGGGAATGGTGACATATTTTCAAGAGGCTCTATTCAACTAGTTAAATGCCTAACACACCTGGACTAATAAGGGAGAGATTCGTTCGGTTTCTTCTATTTGAATTCATCTATACATAAATTTAGCTTGTCTGTTTGGGTGTCTGTTTGTTTGTTTGTATCCAATAAACGTCAAAACGGCTGAACCGATCGGGCCCAAATTTTTTGTGGGACATCTAGGGACCACAGGGAAGGTTTATGAATGATCAAAATTTCAACTATTTGTCTCCATCAAAATTCGATCTTCGTTAAATTTTTTAAAATTTTGAAAATCCACGAAATTTTTTGTGAAAATCCGCGAATTATTTTTGTTTTGTTTTACGATGTACACAAAGAAAACATGTTCACAATTAATTTAGAAGATGGGCGCGAAGCGCCCTCTAAGGCTAGTTCTATATATTTGAACAATCTTTAAATTTGTTTTCTTTTGTTGTCTTTTTATGCTTTTTCATTTTTTAAATGCATATGCCAACAAAAAATTTAAAAGAGAAAAGTACAAAAATATATAATTAATAAGTTAAATTGTGAATTTTTATGGAAAGTCAAAGCTTGCTAAGACAAGAACCAAACTATTAAATCGGAGTGCAGGATACACAACGCAGAACCTGGCCTGGAAGCTTTCGTCGGAGCATAACTAAAGAGGTTTCTTTGTTTTTCTCTTGATGGCTTTTAATTTAGAGGATTTATTGGAGGGTTACTTGAGATTACGTTTACATTTTCTTCAAATATTTGGTAAAAAAATATGAAAAGAGAACTGATAAATCTTCTTATACTCTAATTTTATAATCCTTGTATCTTTGCGACCAAATTTCGTAAACATTTGATATTTCAATTTTTTTATTTTTCTAGATAAACTTTAGAAATATCAAAGGTTCACACAATCAATTTTTTAAAGCCTGGAGAGGGGTTATAAAGTCAGAGTTTGAGATGAGTAATCAGCTTTAAATATTAAAAACAAAACGCCGCAAAGTTCTACATTTTTTATCAGCATTCTATAATGTAAAATGAATTGAGTTCTTGCCACAAACTCAAGTTTTATATTTAGAGCTAAAAAATTTTAAAATATTTGTTCACCTGGTATTTACCGTCCTCTATATCCTTGTGAGGAACATCTTGATAAACTCGACCAACCTCTCCTGCCCCATCGGTCTCTGTGTCGATATCAGGCTCAACAGCGACAGGATAATTAGACTCAGTCGCAAATTTTCTTGGATGATACCAACCCCACTTATGGGAGCCCTTCACAAATCTCAACTAGAAAATGCAATTTTAAACTAGACTGGTCTCAGACTCTAGTTTTCTAGTCTTTATATCTTAGTAAATTGATGATGTAAACCCTAGATATTTGAAATGTTAACTGTTTTATCTGGAAGATTGAAATATCAATGTCTACGATAGTTATTCAAATGTTGCAAGCTCTCCTCTTAATTTTAAAAAACTAAAGCTAAAAACAAGTGTTTTATAAGTCTGAAATGAACATATCTAGAGCTACTAATAAGTTATTGAGGATAAATCAAATGCCAAGGCGTTGCGACACTTCAAGTCGAACCAGTAAAATTCAAAAAGTTGGCACAGCATTGATATCGAGATCAAGTGTTGTATGTAGATTAGCGCTGTCTCACACAAAATCTTATTTTGCAAAGATGTAAAAATCAGAAAAATTGAGTTTGCGGCGAATCTTCATTTCCTATTAAAAAATTGGTTCATCAGAAGTGAAGGAATTTAGTCTTTGCCACAAACTAAAATTATCTTTAATCTCTATATTTTTGCAACATAATGTGTAAACCTTTGATATTTCAAATAAAAAACATTTGATCAAACAGAATGTATAGTTTTAGATATAAATATTGGATTGTAAATATGTAGGTATGAGGAGATCAGAGTCCATTTGGTAAGGTTAATTTGTTAGAAAGATAAACATTTACAGAACAATTTCTGTAATAAGGAAAACAATTTTGAGTTTAATTTGCCTCAATTATTTCTATTCTTTTGGTAAAAAAATCTTATATGTGAAAAAGTATTTTTGTCTAAAAGCAGGCAAGAGAACCTTAGCAAGTTAGCATAGTGCTTTCTAACAAATAGATTTATTTGTGTTCTTTTTCTACAACAGGATACTCGATGTATTTTTACTATCCAAAAATGGTACACACAAAAAAATCTTCAGTTAAAGTCATATTTTAGTATTGTTTGGCTAACTATCCTTCTTACTGTACATTTATATCTTGAAAATAATATTTAAGGATAACTGAAAAAGCACACTTGGAAAACTTTTAATGGAACTTGGAAATTATTTATAAACGCGTATAAAGAATTAGAAAGTTTTCCATCAAATTAGAGAAAAATAGAAGAAAATTTATTTTACTCGGATATTAGAATCTTCCTTTAGGGAAAACATAAAGTATAGGATATCTACCATAAAGTAGGATATCTATCATAAAGTAGGATATCTATCATAAAGTAGGATATCTATCATAAAGTAGGATATCTATCATAAAGTAGGATATCTATCATAAAGAAAAGCGGTGAATTATAAAAATATATAGCTACTGCGAGTCTTGGAAAAATCATCAGCATTGGAGTACTATTTTCGTTGAAGACCCCATATTTTAGTTGGAGAACCCAATATTTTCGTTTTTTGAGGTTTAAAAACAAAAAGTTAGGAATCTCCAATAAAAATATTGGGGTCTCCAATGAAAATCATTGGTTTAAAGCGAAAATTTAGGCGTTTCCAATGAAAATCTAGAGGTCTCCAATGATAATATGAGGGTCTCCAATGAAATTATTAAGGTCTCAAATAAGAATCTGGGGGTTTCGTAACTAAAACATGGGTGTCTTCAACGAAAATATGGGTTCCCCAATGAAAATCTTGAGGTCTCCAATAAAAATATGAGGGTCTCCAACGAAAATATGGGGCTTTCCAACGAGAGGGGTCTCCAATAAAAATATGAGGGTCTCCAACGAGAGGGGTCTCCAATAGTACTCCAATGCTGGTGATTTCTTCCCAGACCCAACTACTGCTAGTTTTATTTTAAATGCGTAAGTTGGGAGAGAAAAATCTTGGAGTTTTAGGTGTTTAACGATTTTGACTACTACAGATTTTGGAAACATTTTTTAACAATACAATAAAACAAATGTCTGGCACCCTGCTCCCCCTTTTCTGAAGCCTGTACAGGGCACAAAATGGTTGGATCAATGTTTCACTTCTAACAAGACAGAAGGAGACGTAAAATCTATCCGACATTACCAGTCCAACTTTGTGACCTCGTAGCTTCTCTAGCTCCTCTAGATTTGATTTTATGCTCAAGTATGAGAAAAGCACATTTATTGGATTACATATTAGAAGTTCAAAACATTGTCTTCCCTAAAACTCCTCAATTACTGTACTTATGTTAGGAAGAATATGAGATTTTAATCTTAATTTACTTTAGTTTGACGTGTGCTGTAATAATGATAACAAAAATATTATAACGATGATAATCCTATTAATGTAACTAGTGTGAGTTCAATAGCTCGGAATAGGGATAGCTCCATTGATGTAACCCCTTCAGTTCTCACATGAACCCGAAGCTAAGCTCAGATTGGATAGTTCCATTGATGTAACCCCTTCAGTCCTCATACGGACCCGGAGCTAAGTAGTCCAGTCTAAAAACATGGCAGCTTAGTAGCTCTTAAGATATAGCTATAGGTTGGACAGAAAGTCGGGCGGATGATAAGTCGCCTCCTAAATAGGTATTCAGAGTTTGTCCATTAAAAAATGTCATCCGGAAATCATGCTCTTCACTCATGAATGGAGAATACAAGCCGCCGTTAAACTCTCTATTTTAAACTCAGACCAATGGACTTGATGCGTGAGGCAGAAGAAAGAGAATTTCCCTGGCTAAGGCCAATATTGAGTCAGTTCGCACGAAGAATTAAAGGAGGAAGATTAACCCATCGTTTAAGATAAAAGAAAGGCGTAGAGTCTGCTAGAGAGCTTCGGCTTTCTTCGATTCACTAGTTTCAACCATTACTTGTTCTTTTTTTAAACTGTAAATACATGTTATCCTATACTCTGTACACTCATTCACATCAGTTCTAGGCTTTATATTTCTCTTAACTTCGATCACTTTTAAATGGTAACAGAATACTATAATAATAATGATTAGCAAGGATTTAATGGAAGTAAAGTTATTTCATAGATGTACGCAGCTTTTGTACCGCAGTGTACTGTCTCTGGGCGGTAATGTAAACACAAGACGGATGTCGAAGCCTGACATGGGATCCATCTTTCACTTAGATAATCAATGAAATATTCTGGTCATAGGAGACTATTATAATAATTATCAAAATTATCAAAATTCAATTCTTTAAACCTCCTCGGATACTATACGAACACTGAGGCATCTTTTCTTGTTTACAAATTCCGCCCAGAGAGAACTGGTTTCAATATGTACGCAGAGTATACGCAACTGCAATTAACTTTCCTTGCATTACATTATTGATGATTAGGATAATAATAATTCAATTAATAATAGTAAAATAAAACAATAAAAATAAAAATAATAATAGTAAAGTAATGACAGCTTAAAGTGTACTTACTGTTGACTGTACCGGTACTGGGTCTACTGGTATCCATAAACTGATCATATTCCAACCATCAATAGGATAATATGCTTGATCATGGTGCCACGGAGTACATTTCTCAGTACCTTAATAATAATAATAGTAATAATGCATTAAAATAATAATGATAATAAACCTGGTTCCTTGTTTAAAACATGTTCATGAAAGAAAACTGCATATTTTGAGTTCATAACCTTCGCCGCTATTTCTCCTGCAGCTGAGTTAAATACAAATTCTCTTAAGAAAAAAATTATTTTAGTTTTCTAACAATTCCCTCATACTTTTGTTACTTTTATGCAAAACTTGATTAAAGATTAAGAAAAAAAACATTTTATGAAACCACAACTTAAAATAATCAATTTTATAGCTAAAAACAAGGATTTGCCAATCATCCTAGATTAAACAATGGTTTAAATGTTACCGATGTGAATTCTAGAAATTAAGGGTCACGTATACACTCTACATTCTACAAGACATTTGATTTAAAAGTGAAAATATTTTTACAGCTATCGTTTCATATCTTTACTGGCCATTTTCCTGTTAGTTTCGTAACTGCTAAAGAAATCCACTGTCGTTTTAGAAAAGAAGATTGCAGAATTTCCATTTGATATCAGAAACAATCATAATCGTTTAATTAGTCAAGGTACAGGAACACTATAACTGATGTTGTGATATCAGCTTCATGAAGTGAATTCTAAATCAATACATTTTTATCGACTGCTAACTTTAAAAATGTCAATTATGAAAATGTGAGTTTTTAATTTTTTTCCCCTAAACTCTGGTATTTTTCTCCAGTTGCAATAATCATTGAAATATGCCCCCTAAAATAGAACACACAGATTAATGGTCGGAAATATAGCTAATCGTACAACACAACCAGATATCCACGATATATACTTTTGCGATCTCTCATTGGCCCAGACAGGGTTTTATGGAGCTTTGGTTGTATGAATATTGAAAGACATTTAAAGAATATCTCTAAGCGCCATGGAACACTAGTAATATTAAAAACTGAGAAACCTTGTACAACATGGAACACTAGTAATATTAAAAACTGAGAAACCTTGTACAACATGGAACACTATTGAAATTAAAAACTGCGAAACCTTGTAAAACATGGAACACTATTGATATTAAAAACTGAGAAACCTTGTACAACATGGAACACTAGTAATATTAAAAACTGAGAAACCTTGTACAACATGGAACACTAGTAATATTAAAAACTGAGAAACCTTGTGCGATATACCTGTCCCTCTTCCAAAGCAATGCTCTCTGCGTTTACACTTGGATTTTCCAGATTTTTCTAAAATAAAGAAAATCACGCCCCACCGATGTACATTTGAATATCCGAGCTGGGCCAACCTTTGCAGTCCTACTTTGGACCGTACCGCCAATTTACAATGATTAAAGCGGCAGAGGAGTGTAAAATACTCTTCTTTAAATCTATTGCTTTTAGGTTAGGTTAGGTTAGGTTAGGTTAGGAAGCAGTACAGTTTAAGGATAAACCTAGATACCAGCTTGAAGGAGCTGAACATGTAGAGTACAAGGATTGCGAGCTTGAAGAAGCTGAACCTGCACAGTACAATGATATACCTGGATACCAGCTTGTAGGAGCAGAACCTGTACAGTACAAGGGTATACCTGGATACCAGCTTGAAGGAGCTGAACCTCCTGAGGTGTCAAGACCTGCTTGAGAAGAATTGCTCCGTCCTCCTGAAATCTCTCGATCTCCTCCTGGGTTACAACCATTTTTCCTTTTTAAAACAAAATAGTACAAAAAATTTCAGATAACATTTAATTTACATGAGTTACCTATAAGGGATAAGACTTCAGAGACTGCACGATTTTTTTCATTCCTTTTTCTTACCAATTTCAATCTTTCGGTTTTTATATTTATTCAAGGGTCCTCCTTTATAGATAACTCTATATCTACTAGAAATATGTAATCTTGTCCATTATCTCTATTGACAAAGGAATTGAGTCTTTGCCAAAAACTCAAATATTCTAATCCTTATATCTAAGCAACCTGATCGTGTAAACCTTTACTTTTTCAAACTGAAATCATCTGATCCATCGGAATTCATAGTTTAAAATATCTAAAATCTACGACATTGTCTTGCAAAGATGTATCCATTAAGTCTAAAGAGAACGCACTTACTTGGACTTATATAATAAACATGATGAAGCATTATTGAGAATATTCTGATAAGGAGATGAACTTACTTGGACTTATATAATAAACATGATGAAGCATTATTGAGAATATTCTGATAAGGAGATGAACATTGAGAACGCACTTACTTGGACTTATATAATAAACATGATGAAGCATTATAGAATGTTCTGATAAGGAGATGAACATTGAGGACGCACCGAGTGTAACAAACTTACAGTTTAACACAGAACTATAGAGAAAACGAAAGAATTTATAAAATGTCGTCTTGATAATTTTTCAATGAGTTTAATACTTTTATACCTTAATCTCAGTAAACGTAAAAATAAACAAATAGCCATGATGATGAAATAGGAGAAAACAGTTTTAAAGAACGTCATTTAACTATTCAATAAAAAAAACTAAACACATATTTGCAGTATTCCATTGTCAGTAGGTTAAGAAAACGACACGTTATTTATTCTTTCGATGTCTCAAAAGTTCTGGGTTATATAAATCATACAAAATGGAAGCAAAAAATAAGAATTGTATATTTAATAAATAATTTTGTGTATTTTTATATTGAAATGTTCTCTGTTCTGCACCATATGTGACACTAACTGAACTTCATGTTCAAAGTTCAAAACAAAAAATCTGGAAATCAGATATTTGAAAACAGATCATTATTTTAATCTAGATATGTTAGAACATGATAAAAAAGATATAATTAAATAATAAATAATCGTATATATGTGTTAAGGAAACGTTTTGATAAAAAGTGGCTTATTTTTCAGCAAAGGGAAACATACTACATTAAGCTAAACTTTGCACATAAAAGACTATTTAACGTAAAAGAAAATACGTAGGTAATTAATATAATTGATATAAAATGCTCTTTTCGTTTGAAGTTAAAGAAATGAAAGGACTAAATAATCCAAGGTTGACAACTAACTAGTCATTATTTTGGTCTGGAAATAAAATTGTTGTTAAGAAAATGCATAATTTGGATTACTGTATACATGAAAAATACAGGGGGG
>NW_019396098.1:173265-217961 GCF_000591075.1 Eurytemora carolleeae | reverse complement strand
CCCCCCCTCCATTTCCAAATATTCTGCTCCCCCAGCGATTTGCCGCAAAGTTTTGTCCAGAGGCAGAATAAATATCCAGGTTTTGATGATATCAATACTAGTGAAACCAAACCAAACCAGACAAGAAATTCTTTCCAAACCAAATCAACCCCATCTGTCATCTTGAACATCCTTTAGCCTCTTTCAGGCCCTCTTAACATCTTTGAAACCTATGAACTCTCTTTGAACCCCCATGAAAATCTAAACATTGCACTTCCTTGAACCCCCATGACCTATTTAAATCACTAAACCTTATGGAAGTGCCTTGAACCCCCATAAAACTCTTTTAACCCTCTTCAACCTCTTTAATCGCCTGAACTTGTTTGAACCTTTTAGAAGTTAGAGCCCCTTTGCACCCACTTGAAGCACTTGAACCTTTTAACCCCTTTGACCCCCCAACCCTGCTTAAAACATCCTGTAACCTAGCTATTTAAACGTTCTTGAACTCCCTACAACCCCCACCAAGGCCCCCCTCGAAATTTTTTAATCCCTCTGAAGCTCTCGGTCAATTCCCTTGAAATCTCTTGAATCCCATGAACGAACCCCCTGAACCCCCTTGAACCCCCTTTAACCCTTTTTAAACTTCTTAAACCCCCTATAACTTCCTTGAAGAACTCTGTAAAAGATGGTGAAACACAAACAAAACGGTTTGTCTGAAAAACCTGAGATATCATCTCAAATTTCTTTCACAAATATAACTTCAGGAGAAAAGTCCGATATATGCAGTATTTACTATTTGTTTTGCACTGTTTTCTACAGGACTGTAACTGAGAAGGGGGGCAATCCTCCACCAGTGTCCGAATTCAATGATTTTGAGCCGCGGCTTAAATCTGCCAAAAACCGGTTTCAATTGAGCGCCGGCTTAAATCTTGAAAAATTTAATACAATGTTAAGTGGAATGAACCATATTTGAGCCGAGGTTTAAATTTAAGCCGCGGCTCAAATTCTTTAAATTCGGCCTCAGTTTATGTTAAATATAATGTAAACAATAAATATATAATTTTTTTCCTTTGATTTCTATTTTTTCTATTTTTTTTTTAGAAATTGGGAGGAAATATTCCCACAACCTCTATTTTTGGAGGTTTTAAAATATTTTCTCTAGAAACACTTAATTTTGTATGTTATTGTTATATTTCATAAACAGATAATTACTTACTACTTACTTACTTACTAGTTTTAGTTTTACTATGTAATTTTGAGACAATTACTTGAATTCAAAACAATGTAAATTATCAAGCATTTACATACGTAACCAAACAAGATTTTTGATATTAAGCATTAACATACGTAACCAAACAAGATGTTTGATATTAAGCATTTATAACGTAACCAAACAAGCTGTTTGATATTAAGCATTTACATATACGTAACCAAACAAGATGTTTGATATTAAGCATTTACATATACGTAACCAAACAAGATGTTTGATATTAAGCATTTACATACGTAACCAAACAAGATGTTTGATATTAAGCATTTTGTCGATCCAACTTTTAATTCCATATATTAACATTGCAGCCAGCACTACGTTTAACGAATACGGATTATTTTGATCACGTTTCGAAAACCATACCCACCCCACCCCTCATTCTTTTTCTTACCTCTACCTAGATAGAACTGCAATCCCTCTCAATCCCAACTTCCATTGTCATAATTTTTTCTTCAAACAAAATTCCGAACTATTTTTAACTAATTGCTTAAAGTTCAGAAAAGAACAAAAACTCGCCTGTAATGTACAAAAATATTATAAAATTATGAAATGAGTATAACGAGGGAAGGGGGGGGGGAATTACCCCCCTCCCCTCCACCTCCATTCCGTGTCCAATTTGAATCCTGAAACTTGTTTAATCTAAGCACTGTGGGCAGTGTCTGCATCTAATAATGGAATCCAATTCAACTTTCTGCCATCAGGTCCTTTAACCCGTAGATTATATACAATAATTTCATTTATTAAAGGGGAATTTCGCAAAATTAAGAAAGTGAGATTTCAAGGGCTTAAAGCGAACGATCTTCATCGTTAAAAAGTCTATGATAATACAGTGTTTAATATTTAAAAAAAATTAAGCTTTTAGGGCGCTTCGCACCCCTTTCCTATTAACAATTTTAGCTTTTAACTGTTGGCCATTATTAATCATTCTCAAACTTGGGCATATTTTTTATGCGAACTAAAGTATTTAAAAAAATGACGAAATCTTTTCCTTGATTTATTTTTAATTTTGATGGTCCATAAACTTTCTCTGGGGTCGATGATGTGAGGTCCTGAAAACATATTTTGAACTCAATCGGTTCAGTCATTTTGACGTTTACTGGACACAGACAGACAAACAGACCAGCAACGTATAGATATCCTGTTTATCCTAAACCTATTTTAATTTCTAACTCCTGATACTTGGAGGGGCGGGGCTATTTTTCTAGATAAGGTTTCTTAAAAAATTTTAGGCTGGCTCAAAAACTAGTTTGTTGTTTTAATTTTGTCCTCTTTTCTGCAGGAAATAATATTTTTACCCTCGTATTAATTAAAACTTTTCTAAAATCAGGATTGAACGAACGTTCTTTTCTTCATGGATGAAAGTTTTTCATTCCTAAGATGGATTGAACCCGGAGAAATATTGAACCGTGTAGCTCCGTGTGTAAACCCAGACCCGGAGAGATAGAACCCAGCCTTGTAGAAAATAGCGTAAACTAATTAA
Organism: Eurytemora carolleeae; assembly: GCF_000591075.1. NCBI lineage: Eukaryota > Metazoa > Arthropoda > Copepoda > Calanoida > Temoridae > Eurytemora > Eurytemora carolleeae. Next base: position 215,232 of record NW_019396098.1, on the reverse strand, counting down.
ATTCAACATTCAGAACAAAATATTTGAATCCCATAATTAGATTAGGGGGATACGTTTCTATCTAAATCAAAGTTTTTTGGAATAAAAATTAATTTCTTTTAATTGATAAAAAAATAGGTTGTTTTTTACTTCAACCTGCACAATTCGCTACATTACATCTTACATTATTTTTGCGATTCACGTCCCTTCTCTAGCAACAATTTCAGTTTTTAACTATAGCTTTTCAACCATTTTTCCATCCTTCAACAAGAAACAACTTTTTTTGTTTAACTAGGGGGATTTTTAAAAATCATAAAGTCGACATTTTTAAGATAAAATTTTTCAATTTCGACTTACAATAAACCTTCCCTTAATTAGGTTATGTGAGTTGCCACACAAATCGGTTCAACCGTTTCGAAGTTTATTCGACACAAACAAGCAGATAGACAAGCCAAATTTATATTGTTATACATAATGTAATATTTTTTTACTGAATTAATTTTTGTACGTAATGGGTTATGAGAATTTGGAAAAAAGTTTTTAAATCAAAAACCAGGAAAAAGCTTAAAATCTATTGAATTGTCGTTTGCAAAAACGTTGTGTTTTTAATCTTTCAACTTCTAATTTATATCGGAATATTTGGAACGGACAAATTTAGATTTTTCAGAATGTCGTCTTAGAAAAAATATCTTTTCTCTAGATTATAAATTGAGACTAAGATTTCTATTTTTCAGGGGAGGGACCAGGGGCTCAGTTCCCACTCCCCTTTATACCCCCTTTCTGGGGGTCTTTTATTCTTCGTTTGCTAAAGTTTCGGGTGATTCTGTGACAATACATATTCTGTTCAGTAATATTTCAACATGAACAGGGTTACCCACAAAGGAAGATTCTTTAATGCCGACCTAAAGCTCTTCAAACATAACGATCTGAGGGCTGAACTATTCTAGGCATTTATTGAGTTTATTTGTCAAAGAAATAAATTAGTTAACAGCTGTAGGGAACCTTGAATTTAAATTCTTGACAGTCGTCTCTGAAGTAACAACCGTCCTCCGTAGTGTACAGGGTGTCCCAAAAAAAATGGGAATTCAGTGACAAATTCGATATCGTCTTTGTTATGAATTAGCATTGTAATACCTAATTTCAAAAGCCATAATATTATTATGTCTGCTAGAGTTTATTCTAAAAATAGGGTAAAAGACTGCAAAGATGTGTCTATAATGTCTCCGCAAGATGAACAGTGAAGACGGACAAGAAGTTTAAAATGTTTGTATACTGCAATTTTCTTGTTTTTCTAAGTACAACCGTATGCAGTCAAAACATAAACAAACAAAATGTGAACATAGCAGACGAAACTCTTACAGATTATAGCTTTCTCAGTAGGTATCACTATACCGAATCAAAGTATTAACTGAAAAGACGATGTCGAATTCGTCACTGAATTCCCATGTTTATTGGGACACCCTGTAGCATAACATCGGTTAAACAGAATGTTTACAATTTCGGAATAATTTTGAACTTTACTAAAGATATTGCTTAAAGTAGAAAAATCGAAAAAAGCAAGATATAAAATACGAGTTTTAATTATAAACGTATTTATTTCAATTATCAAATTTATTGAAGAACATATCTGTAACATATAAAACATAAATAATACATCAAATAAGTAAAAATAAATAAATAATAAAACACCTTTGAACAGAAATTTGCCAGAATTTCAATTAGGTTAACAATTTTAAGCAAACGATCATATTGTACAGAAATCTATTGTCCAGAATTTTTTAGGTAGCACAATTTTCCAGCTAGAGGAAAAGACGGGGCAGTGTTTTTTTTTCATTTTTTTTTTTTTGGGGGGGGGGGTCAAAATTGAGCTCATTTTTCTAAATCCCAACTCTGTTTTCTCTTAGTTTCAGGAAAGAAAATTTTAACCAGAAAAATATTTCTGTCAAGTTAGTTTTGTTTTGGGATAGTTTACGACTGTGAAATTCTTTAATTTGAGGATTTTGTGAAAATTTTATCAATATTCCGGTAGCAATAGTCACGGAGAGGATCAAACCTAACGGAATGAGACGCTGATCCGAGAAGTTGATGATAATGCCTGCTAGTGATGTGATACTGGTTAACATTACAAATATTATGACTGTTTTCATTTCTACAATATTCCTAATTGAGAGGGCTTTCTCTTGGATGACTCTGAAATTTACCAAATAAAGTCATAAAGATATATTATACATGGAGCAGATGACTTCATCTTTCATGGATATGTAATTTAAAGATTTAGTAATATCTTAGAACATGTTCACAGTTCCGGGCATTTTTGATAATTAAACAAATAAAAAGCCATAGATGCATTTGTACTTAAGAAAGAGTGACAAGGCGTTTACTGCAATTTGTCTTCAAGGGGGTGGTGAGGGGAGGGGTTCAGAGGGAGGGCCTGATTTTGCCAAAGTTTTAAATTGACATGTCAGATATAGATATCCTGAATTAAAGGAATGGAGTCTTTGCCACGAAATCAGAGTTTCTAATCCCTATATCTTTGCAACCAAATATCGTAGACCTTAGATATTTCTAACTATGAATTCTATTAGATAAAATAAGTTTGAAAAATTAAAGGTTTAAACTATTAGGTTGCTAAGATATAAGGATTAGACAATTTGAGCTTGTGGCAAAGACTCAACTCCTTAGTTCCGGAAAGTCTGTTTTATTTGGTTCCTGATTGAGTGCAGCTTGTCGAGATACTTCTTCCCGTAGATGTGTAGACCCCCTGTAATGACAAGGCACAAGACGGAGACGATTGAGACGACGATAAGCTGAGAGTTAGGCGGAGGAGTGGATTTAAGCCCAGTGTAGAAACTCACTTGGTGCGATACTGATCCTTAAATAAATCAAATTATGTAATTTTTCAAATCATATTTTGATAGAATATGATAAGTCATGGCAGCCATAATCTGTTCTTCCATTTTTATTCCTTTGAGTGCCCTCACCTTCAGTGATTTCTCTGCTCAGTGGAAACCCTGTGATAAGAAGGTTGATTAGAAGAAGAAATGAAAGAATTCGTGAGGACAACTGCTCTGGTTCCAACCTCACCATCTCATCAAACTGGACATATCACATATTTCATTTAAGCTTTAAAGAGACTGTTGGCGGTATTTTATCATAAAATCTCACCCTAAATGAAGGATCTAGCTTACCTGGACAATCATGAGGAACCTGGAGAAGGAGATGGCAATGGATACGCACAAGGAAAGATTGACAGTGAAGTAAAATAGAGTTTCAATCAGAAGGGCTAGTCCGTAGGGCACTGAGATGACAGAACCCAGAATAGTTCCAAAACACTATAAAATAATTCTTTTAAAGGGACTGTGGACAAAATTTCAAGTGACCCTGCATATACATGTTTAAAAGCTTTGTCTGATCAAGAGTAAATCAAATCTCTATGCTTTCCTCTTTAAAACTGATTTTTCTTTCAATTGTGGTTTATTTGCTTAGTTCTATTTCAGAAAACATTAGATGAATTGTCAGAATTAAACACTTTTTAAACTAAAAATTGTGAAATGTTTCCCATCATTTAAGGATCAAGGTTTACAGTTGGAAATCAGGAACGGAGGTTCACTTGATATAACAACAGCAGTCCCGGTCCCGCCTTTAACTCAGTTTGTAAAAAATGACAAAAATGTTAGTGATTTAATCTGGTATTAGTTTTACCGTAATTGAGACAAAACTGTTGTAGATATCCGCAAGACAGCAGTTGAGAAGGAGGATGATGTTAACCTTGATGTAGGGGAGGGAGTTCCTATACCCTCTGATTGTATATGTGAAATAGTTGGCAACTACAAGTATGATCACCATGTAGGAAAAGACAAACAAATTTAAATTTTCGAAAACCTTGCTTTGAGCATTTGTTACATTTCTCTCGGCATTCCGTAGGAAAGATTGATTATTAAAAGGTGGCATGATAGATAGACTACCAAGGATTATTTTAGAATAAAAAAGTTAAGAATCAAAACAATCCTTGTACTACTTAACCTCAGGATAGATGAACCTCAAATGGCCTCCTCTTTGAAGTGGAGGTCCGTGTAAATTCACAATTTGAGAGTAAAAAGAGGAAACCTGTCTGTGGGCATGGTGAATTGAGGCTCAAGCCAATGTAAGTATAGAGGAGGGTGTACACACCATTTATTGGCTCAATATCCGCTGTATTGCGTGGTTCGTGAAGAAGAATCAGTATAATCAATAAAGATACACCGTGACTATTCTCTTTTAATCACAAAAACCTGAAGGGAGAGTCCGGCAAGACACGGTAGTTTCGATTATAAGAGTTAATTTTTATTTCTCAACCTGTTCCTAAACAACTAAATAGTTTACTGTAAAATTTTTCGTCGTCATCACTGTATAGTTTTAAAAAAATCGATTCTCAAAATCATCCCTCCAAAATTGACAATCTATGAGAATTTTTAAGATTGAATTTGCGCTCTTTCAGAATAAATATGCACATTAAAATCGTCTGATAGGTCTGAAATAAATCCTAAAATTCTCTCTACAATAATGCATTCTCAGCTCGTAGCCAGACACTCCCTTTAATTATGAAACTATGAGGACGAATCCCCGACACAGGGATGGGATACTGGCAGATTTAGAGAGTCCGGAGGAAAATAAAATCTCGGGGTTTTAAGTAATGATCTCATGGTTTGAAGTAATGATCCCAGAGTTTGAATTAATGATCACAAGGTTTGAAGTAATGATTCCAGAGTTTGAACTAATGAACTCAAGGTTTGAGTAATGATATCATGGTTTGAAGCAATGTTCTCAGGGTTTGGAGTAATGATCCATGGTTTGAAGTAATGATCCCAGAGTTTGAAGTAATGATCTCAAGGTTTGAAGTAATGTTCACAAGGTTTGAAGTAATGATTCCAGAGTTTAAACTAATGATCGTAAGGTTTGAGTAATCAAATCATGGTTTGAAGCAATGTTCTCAGGGTTTGGAGTAATGATCCATGGTTTGAAGTAATGATCTCAGGGTTTAAAGTAATGAGCCCAGAATTTGAAGTAATGATCTCAAGGTTTGGAGTAATGATCTTATGGTTTGGAGTAGTGTTCTCAGGGTTTGAAGTAATGATCTCATGATTTGGAGTAATGATCTCGTAGTTTGGAGTAATTTTCTCAGGGTTTGAAGTAATGCTCTCGTGGTTTGGATTAATGTACTCAGGGTTTGAAGTAATTTTCTCAAGGTTTGAAGTAATGATCTCAGAGTTTGAAGTAATGATCTCAGAGTTTGAAATAATGATTTCAAAGTGTGAAGTAATGATTTCAGATATTAAAGTAATGATCTTATGGTTTGAAGTAATGATCTCGTAGTTTGGAGTGATTTTCTCAGGGTTTGAAGTAATGATCTCGGAGTTTAAATTTATGATCCCATGGTTTGGAGTAATGATCTTATGGTTTGGAGTAATGTTCTCAGGGCTTGGAGTAATGTTCTCAAGCCTTGAAGTAATGATCTCAAGGTCTGAAGTAAGGATCTCAAGGTTTGAAGTAATGATCTCAAGGTTTGAAGTAATGATCTTATGGTTTGGAGTAGTGTTCTTAGGGTTTGAAGTAATGATCTCATAGTTTTGAGTAATGATCACAGGTTTGAAGTAATGATCTCGGAGTTTAAAGTTATGATCTCATGGTTGGGAGTAATGTTCTCAGGGTTTGGAGTAATGCCTTGAAGTAATGATCTCAAGGTCTGAAGTAATGATCTCAAGGTTTGAAGTAATGTTCTCAAGGTTTGAAGTAATAATCTCATGGTTTGGAGTAATGATCTCGGAGTTTAAAGTTATGATCTCATGGTTTGGAGTAATGATCTCAGGGTTTCAAGTAATGATCCCAGAGTTTGAAGTAATGATCTAAAAGTTTTGACGTAATTCGTTCGCTTTGTTCGCGAAATTTCGTTTTAATCTGTTTCGCAAAAATATGCGAAATTTGCGCGAAATAAGAAATGCGAAAATTTGGCGGAAAAAATCCTCTTGATAAAACATTTATTAAATAAAGAAAGAGAAATTATTAATTATGATAAAATGAAACTTCTAATGCTGAGCTCAGGATATAGCATTCAAACAGCTATGCTAGCTATATCCTTTTCCTATTCTAAATAGAAGAAAATATTATTTGTAACAATATTGTACATTTACATATACATGTTTTTTATTATTTGACAATTTTGTAAAAAAAGATATTTAGCAATAAATAATAATAATAAGCTCTCAGAGCAGAGAATTCAACAAGTTTTTGCGCAATTAATTGTTGCAGCTACAACACTTTTCGAATTCTGCTTACTAATATTCAGAACTCTCCTTCAAATCAAAATCTATTATCGACAATATTTAAACAATGAAAAAAAAGTTAGATTAAAAAATGCAAGTTTATAATTCATCCAGAACAAACAGCATAAAGTTGGTTATGGAATACATTTTTTTCAAAATTATTTTTTTTTACAATTCATTTATTTCATCAAGAGTTTATTCAGGGATAAAATATTTGGTTATCATCCACATGAAACAATATTAAGGATTGCAGTGGGAAGATAATATCCTTCAGGAGTTCTTCGTCCAGCGCGCCTCTGGCTCAAATGTATCTCAGAGATTTCAACGGAACCAAAACTAAAACAGAGATTCATAGAGGGGTGTGCCCCTGGTTATCCAATATCCATGCCAAATAAACGTTTTATAAAAGTAAAATAAAATTTAGAGATGTTTGTGTCGCCTTTTAGAGTGTAATTTTAAACAAGCGTCTTGAAATATGTTGCGCTTATATCGCGCTTCAGATAATAATTGCACGCAAACCTGGAGCAACACATCCAGACTGTAAAAACACATCCAGACTGTAAAAACACATCCAGACTGTAAAAACACATCCAGACTGTAAAACCCCTGTTTAAAGCAGAAAATATCAGCAATACCTTGTATTTCCGTACAACTCCAGGATCTGCCGACTGTCAAAAGTTTCTCTCGCCGATTTTCCAGCAGGTTCATTGACATCACCAACATCGTTTTTGTCCTTCCTGATTTCATCAAATAAAAACATTAATTCACAATTGTTTACAAATACCCTTATTTGTACTTAAATTTATAAAAATTCAAAAAATTAAATTTTTCTCCATTTTCCTCATATTTACCTGAAGAGTGTATTCATTAAAGTAACATGAAACTTTATCCTCTCATATTCTCTCTTCATCAGACCAGACTCAACAAACCTTGGCAGAAAAACAGTTTTCTTAAAATTTGTTATTAAATTCAAAATTGTAACGCGGGACTTATAAAACTGTGGAATAGGAAGACGACTGTTAGGCGCAAACTGATTTTAAATAGTCCAAAAACATAGCAATTGTGCAGTCTGAGATGATTTTCTACCAACTTTATAATAACATAAAATAAGACAAAAGACAAAGTTAGACTAGCTCTTCACATAAGATTGTTTAAATGTCGTCATAAGACAGAAAAGAAAACGATTGAAGACATCTTTTAGTTAACATGTTTTGTCTGGCTAAAATTGTTGCACCATGAAATAAAAATGAGCACACAATTTGAAAAAAAGAAAAATCTCAGAACCGTATGGATCCTCTTAGTACCTCTAATGTTTAGAAAACGATGTACCTATCAATAATTTTCTCTGCTACATCCTGGAGCTGATCAGCTTGACCAACCTTGGCATAAAGTACATCAACCTCGCTAGGATCATCATTCATGATCTCCAACCCACTGATCTCAACCTAAACATGATCATAATTAAGTACATCGAACTCACTAGGATAATGATTCATGATCTCCAACCCAATGATCTCAACCTATTCATGATCATAATTAAGTACAACCTCCTCACTAAGATCATCATTCATGATCTCCAGCACATTGATCTCAACCTATTCATGATCATAATTAAGTACATCCTTCTCACTAAGGTCATGATCTACAACCCAATGAACTCAACCTATTCAGGATCATAATAGAGTAGATCTACCTCACTAGGATCATCATTCATAATATCTAATCAACTGAACTCAACCTATTCATGATCATAATAGAGTACATCGAACTCACTAAGATCATCATTTATGATATCTAACCCACTGAACTCAACCTAATCATGATCATAATTGAGTAGATCCTTCTTACTAAGTAATCATAAATGCAGAAGAGATTTTAGAAATTTGCCGATTTAAATGTCAAAAATGTTTGGTTATTAAGCTATACAACGTATATTTATCATAGCCTGTATGGTTCCAATTTATGAAATTTGTTTAGTGAAAACACTCACAAATTGTACAGTTCTTGGAATACTGCCATTCTTATTGCATCTGGTTTGCCTTGACTCAGGAATTTTTCAAGGTGGGGGGGCTNGGGGGGGGACATATGTTAACAAGCAAAGATAAAGGGGCAAGCCCCAGACGAATGGTTTTTTGACTTGAACACCTCGTAAAGGGTCTAAATTAATGACTAAAAAACTTTATTTTTAACCTATCACACATTATAGTTTATTAAAATAGATATTTTGCCTGTTTTGCATTATGGTTTCTTTCCTTTAAGTTCTAATATTGCTTTTTGCATAAAAACATAAACCTGGAGGTATAATGATGTCATAGTCATGCTGATACACCATTAAACTCTGATCAGAATAGATATTTTTTTTTTCATTTTTTGTCTCCGATTAAGTGCCCCCCCTCCCAGTCGGGGGGAAAGTGTGGGGGGAACGTGCCCCTCTGTACCCCTACGGGCCTGGATAATTTCTGAACAAATTCATTTAAAAATTATGCAGTGTAGCCGATTTGTATAATTTTGTGAATTTATCTACAAAATATGACCAAAGAACAAAATTATATTTCAAGTGAAACCTATGTTTAGATAAATTGTCCTTGAGCAAGTCGCTAGTAAAGTCAAACATGGTAAAAATGCGTGGATAATTGCACTGTTAAAAGATTTATTATTTATCCAGTCAGATCAAAATGTTTTAGACGGTTTTAATTATGTTCAAAAAGTTAAAATTATTGACGATATATGTAAAAACTAACTCTGTTTTTATTGTTCTTGAACATATATTAAATCTATATTTATATATGTATATACTTATTCCCCGTTGCTTTTAAACTGTAATATTATAATTGTTTACGAATAATTAAATTAAATAAATAAATAAACAACAAACCTGGAACGGGGTTTCCCCTTGTAGCGGGAGAATCAGGGTTTCCTTACAATCCTAATTTAAAATAACAATAACAATAACAAATACAATAACAATAACAATAACAATAACAATAACAATAACAATAACAATAACAATAACAATAACAATAAAAAATAACAAAATGACAAAATGACAAAATGACAAAATGACAAAATAACAAAATAACAAAAAAACAAAATAACAAAATAACAAAATAACAATAACAATAGCAATAACAATTACAATAACAATAACAATAAAAAATAACAAAATAACAAAATAACAAAATAAGAAAATAACAAAAACAATAACAATCACAATCACATTAACAATAAATAAATAAATAAATAAATAACAATATCAATAACAATAACAATGTAAAGAATAATACAGAAATTTCAATTTACAAACGAAAATGGAGAGACGACGTGATTTTTTTCACGAATGGAAACCTTTAAACATTTAGATGTTTTTCAGAAAATATACTTGGTTGATATCTACGTACCGCTGATTTCATTTAATAAAACTGAGAATTGTTTCATGTAAAAGCTTTTCATATGAATGAACTTACATTTGTATGAAAAAATAGAATTGTGTATAAGTATAAATCAATATTTTAGAAAATAAAATAGAGAGGAATAAATTTACTCGTAAATAAACAAATTGACTTAAAAATTTATGATATTTTAGAAAAACAATATTTTCTGCATAATAAAGCTCTTCGCTAATATATAAATATTTGTATATGTATATATATATGTTAGCCAAACGGCTGGACTAAATAGGCTGAACTTAAAGTCTAAAAAATCGAAATGATTTTTTTCAACCATCAAATTATTTAAAATTTTTTTTTTTTTTCAATTGTTTCTAAAATTCCACGGGGAACGCCGGGCACTTGAGCTAGTTAAAAATAATCTATATAATAAAACAAGACATTCATATGTTGCATAGAGTTGGCCAAACGGCTGGACCGATTGGGCTGACATTTTTTTGTGGACACTTATGGTGGCCGGGGAGTGTTATAGGCTAAAAAAATATTTTTCACGGGCAACACCGGGCCCTTAAGCTAGTTCTTTATATAATAAAAAAAATATAACTAGAAGGTATTTTGTTGTCAATTGAACTGCCAGTTTCTTAAAAAAAGCTGAAAGGTTGAAGTTTTCCGGGTTGAATGAAGTCATCGATTGTCAAGATACGAAAATATATTTTTTTAATTATTTAGGCAAAATATAAAATACTAGGCTTTTAGGGCGCTTCGCGCCCATTTTCTATTTAAATTGTGAACATGTTCTTTTTGTTTACATTTTAAAACAAAGAAGAAAATTTTTTTGCGGATTTTTAAAAAAAAATTCGCGGATTTTCAAGAATTGAAATTTTTTTACAAAATTAAAAACCGACTTTAAAACGCTTTTTAAATTTTTTTTATCATTCATAAACCTTCCTTGTGGTCACGTGATGTCACACAAAAAAATTTGGGCCCGATCGGTTCAGCCTTTTTGACGTTTATTGGATACAAACAAACAAACAGACAGACAAACCAAATTTATATATAGATGACAAAACATATCATCGATCAAACCAGTCATGAAATGTCTTGAAAAGTGTCCTAACATATTCCAAAAAGAAATATTTTTATGTAGAATGACCCGAAGGGGGTTGAAAGATGAATAGCTCCAACCTGTAAAATATCTCTGGCTAGACAGCGTTCACGTTCATCAAATAAGGCCATAGTTCCAATTGTTAAATGCAGAAGTGCGCCACCCCACTCAGAGATCCTATATCTAGGTTCTCATCGTAGCTGTTCTCTTGTCCTCTTTCTTCACCTCCAGGATGGCACCGCTAGTCTTTATACTATTGTGATCGTTATCTTGTCCATTGTTTTCATATCTCTTTTTTGCCTTATCTCTAGCGGTGTCCTTTTTCCAGATATATGCCAAGAAGATCCTGAAGGCCTTCCTGTGTTATCACTGTATTATTGCTATATTCTTCTGGATCCTCTTTCCCTGGATCCTTCTCTTCTCTCTTTCTCTTCTGTGGCCGGTCCTGTGCGCGTTCGAGCTCCTTCTGCTCGTACCAGACCAGGCGGCTCCTCTCCTCCTTACTCCCTGTGTTCCTATCCTAGAAGTGGCCGGGTTACCTTTGCCTGGGCAGGACTAGGAGGACTCTCTCGACCGGAGCAGATACCAGAGGTGTGTAACTTGCGTGGTGGCAGCGTGTCTAAATAATTACATTCATGAACAATATATAGTGGAGTGCTGGGGTCGTCTTTTCATCTAATAATAAATACCGCTAAGGAATGTGCAATTTGTTCAGTGTCCAAGATGTGTAACAATTACAATTTACAAAATCAACAGCGGTACTTCTAATTACACAAAAAAGACGTGTTTCGTTCCGATGTAAAATTATTAGATAAAATTATATGTTGACTGAGTGTAAATTGTCAATGTAAAGGTCTGAACAAATCGTAGTAAGCTTGCATATTTCTCAGTTCAGTTTCACAAGAATAAGAAGATTAAATAATATTTTTTTCCCCAGACATCACGTTCCATAAATTTTTCTTAACTTGCACAAAAATCGAAATAAAAAACAAACAAAAACTTTGTACCAGTATTAATATCTTAATTCATCATTCGATCACTTTAGGACAACTCAGAATTTAAAAAGCAAAAAAACTAAGGGACTGTAGTCCTAATTTAAAGTAACTCTCCATTTATGAAGTGGCAAGTCTCATTCACAACAACACTCTCAACAGCTTTTTATGATCTTTTTGATCAGAACTAAACACTTTTAGTCTTTCAAAGCTAGAAAAACAACAATTTTTTTCCACAATTTTGAAGTGAAGTGAAGGTTACAAGGGCCCCGTTGTAAATGGACTTACCCCTCTTTTAAAGGTAAAGTCACATGAAAGTACGACAATCTCTTAAAGACCAAAAAATGGAATCCTTGATAAGTCAGAAAAGGAAAGATATGCCTTAACTTAAGATTATGTTTTTACCTGAAAAATTGATTCTTCTACACCTCTGGATCCAGAACAGTTATCTAATACCTTTAAAAATAATGGATAATCATAATAATAACGATGATGATAGTGATGAAAATATTGACAAGTATATAATATTAACAATTGATGATCATTATGATAATGATCATGATGATAATGATGATTATGATGATGATAACGCAAATGATAAGAATTTTGATAATAATGATAGTGATGATATTATTGATAATTATGAGAACACAGACAATAATGATTATAATTACGTAATCGCAAACTCATATTTGATCTTATCTCATGTTTCTCGATTGGAGTAAATACCTCTTTCTTGAATTTGCTGAAAGTTTGCTGAAGATTGTTGGAGTTGACCGGGAGAGAAAGAAAATGGGTAAAAGGCTGTTTATGTCGGGATGACATAATCATCTTATCAATTCTTAAAAATAAAAAGTATTTGTTGAAAAATAAAAAATAAATTGGTTGTTTTGTTTATAATCCAACATATAAAGAGTCAGATAGATGGAGGAAAGGATTTCTCAAATAAATTTTAACAAAATTGCGTCTAATAGAATTTCTAAAAAGGAGGTAGTTAATATTCTAGTTTTTAATTGATGCTTTCAAGTTTCCGTGCCACCATTTTTCTTCATCAACATAAAATGTCCGCAGAATTTTCCGGTTTGGGGGATTTCTATGTTCAAAAATTCGACTGGCCGTAAACCTTTTAAGCTCTCTCGCTTCATGTGAGATTAGTGAGATCATGCGAATAATTAGAACCAAATCGGTTCATTTGTTTTAATTTGACGTTTATTGGATACAAATAATCATGCAAACAACCAGACAAGCCAAATAAACATTCCTTGGAGCTTACCTGTTACAGCACCGAACTACTCCATGTCTCTGGGTCCCAGATACAACTACATCTCCTTCTAAACCTTTCCGAGGGATCACAATTCTGGTTCCAGTTTCCTTCTCAAGCCGGATCTAGGTCAAGCATTATTATTATTATCATTATTCTTCAGTCAGCTTTCCCTTCTAGAATGTCATTATTATTTTTAGTATTGTTTATTGTTGATTAATCCTCAGGAACTAAATGTATTTATTATGAGGATGATTTGTTGACTTGAGAGTTGTTGATTGTTCTGTCTGGTTTGTTTGTTCATAATTTTAAATATCTCTTTCAGCAGCTCATGGATTCTTTCTATATTTTCTTTTGAAGATACTCACAGTAGGAGATTCTTTGATGTCTGATGGAATCAAGTTCCATGTTCAGGATACCCTAATATTTATTAATATTTAACTATGATGATGAAAGTAGAATTAAATATGATAATAATAGTGGTAGTAATCAATATTAAAATATAATGAAAAAAATAATAAATAATAATAATATTAATATTACAGAGACTTCATTCTATTATAATTATAAATATTTTTTTAAGTGGTGGTTAATTTTTTAGAATGTTTGTGAAAATAATTTATATTCGCGATTTAGTTTAAAATCTTTTCATAAATGGGGGTTTATAATTTCTTAAACTCATACCATTAAACATTTTTTTTTCATGATTATGACTTTTAAGAGTTTTTTATATCATATAGAGCATATAACCAAGTTTTTGGAATCTCCTAATTCATTTTTACAATCATAAAAAAACTTAAATAAATTATGATACTTATATGGTAATTTAAAATTATATTTTTATGTTCACCCTGTTGGGGAAAAGCATTGCGCTTGCCTCACCTCCCTCTCTTACATACGCCCCTGGCTCTAAAGGTATATTAGCTAAATTTTAAAAAAGTCACATTTTAAAATATTTTTAGTTCTAAATATCTTTAAAATATTTTCTTAATATTCTTGAATATTTTCAACATATTTTATAATTTTCTTAATATTTCATGAGAACACACACATCGTAAATACTAGATTAAATACCTTAATTTGTCCTCCTTTCCCAATAATAAGAGGGAAAAAATTTGACGATACTTGTAAAGATGCTCTAAACCCTCCAGAGAATTCATCAACTACATGCTGAAACAATCAAATTATGACTCGTTATGCCAATAGTATGAATTTTCATGCCAAACCAATTAAATTTTTCCAAAAAATTTGTGCTGCTGAAACAAAGAAAATTACAGGTTAAAACATAAATTTTTTTTGATGAAACAAAAAATTATAAAATAATAATAATAATAATAATATTGGTAGTTCTTTTAAGACGGGAATAACGTTTTGATATAGAACAATGACTGAACAAGACAAAAGAGAAGTCAGGATTCATCTGGCCTGCTGAGCAGAAGGAACAACTGACGGACAGCTATAATATCGGATCCACAAAAAACAGTAGCAAATAACAATCTTTACATTATTCAATATCCAGTTAAAACCAGTTTCTTATTTAAACCAGTTACCTGGAGATCAATTTCCTCTTCATCTCCTTGATTATTAACAAACTCATGATCATCATCTTCATCCTCATTCTCACCAGTATATCCAGTTCTTACAGTATACTCAACCTGGTAGTAGAAATCTTTATTCAATCATCATCTTCATCCTACTTACTCTCATCAGCCTCTCTTCTCATCCTCTTCATCCATATCATCCTCCTTATCCTGCTCATCCTACTCATCCTTATCATCCTACTCATCCTACTCATCCGACTCATCCTACTCATCCTACTCATCCTCTTCCTTCCCAAACTCATATTTTTATCTACCTACCTTCTGTATCATAATGAAAATATAGATACGATATTTAAGGGACTATAGACGTAATTTCAAGTATCCCTCCATTTATAGAGTAGCATTCAACACAGTCCTTTATACCTGTATCTGACAATAAGAATGATAATTGTCACCTTTCTCGTGAAGTGTTAAATTCCAACATTTTTTTCTAATTATCTCTGCTGCATAAATCCGCAGGTAAGTTTATCATAGAAACCATAGTTAAAAATGATAAATTTTCAGCTTTAAATATAAGGATATATCAATCATTCACGATCAGACCAAGGGTACCATGAGGAATCGAGCATGCCAATCCATAATTACTTCTCAAACCCTTTAAGATAATCATAAACTCAGGTAAAACATGTTTTACACTCACTCAAAGGTTGCTGTATCATTCCAAAATGAGGTTCTTTGCTTTTAAAAATTTAAAATGATATTTATTTAAAATAAAAATAAAATCTAAAATAGATATTTAGTCAATTTCTTAATATCTCCGTCAAACTTGAGGGTAAAAAAGTAATAAAACTATGTTAGGAAAATTCCTAGATTAACCCGTCGTTTATTGGGTCTAACTGGTATACTGCATTTATTTACAAGTACTGTGTAAACATGCCGCGTGATTCAAAGACGTTAAAAAGTAATTGCAAATTTCAAGTGACCCTCCATTTAAAGAGGGCCTTGCCCGATTCACAACAGATCCCAGCAAACCTTTTATCTGATCTAGACTCAACAGTATCCAGCAAACCTTTTATCTGATCTACACTCAACAGTACCCAGCAAACCTTTTATCAGATATATTCTGTGGAAGATATCGTCGTCTTTCCAGCTTGAAAAGCGTTCAATTCTCACATTTTTCTTCATTGTTCTGTAGCAAAAAAAGAAATCCGAGATTCATTATTATAGAGAAACCACAATAGTAAAAAAAAACATTTATAAGGAGAAATATGGATGTTTCATTTATTCTTGTTGAGACAAAGCTTTGATGAGTCAGACAAGCCATTCTTTAATGGGAATGAAAAGGAAAAATGAAATGGGGTATAGGCTAAAACCTGAGAATCTCAGGAGCGAGTTCTATCTGATGTTCCTATCTCGAGAAATTGATATAAAACTGTGTCAAAATTATACCAAAACGTTATAAATGCAAGATTTTATATAATATTCGTAATAATAAACAGATAAAATTCAACAAATACGCAACCAATCTGAAAACGACAATATCCCGGAGGAGCCTGAGAAACTCAGGTTTGCTCCTGTAATTATTGGTATTTAATATTTTTTATTTTTAATAGATATAATTAATAATATTATTTACACGTCCGGATTATGGGACCAGAACTCCAACTAATGACAGAGCAGTATTATTGCCACGTGTCTCCGTCTGTATCAAGTGACCAGTATACTGCATTGCTATTGAAGGGAGTTCTGATCACATGACACGGACGTATATCTTACATATATATACGTTTTGGTATAATTTTGACACAGTTTTATGCCAATTTCTCGAGACAGGAACATCAGATAGATGTTTTATAGGTCTCGATCAACTCCTGAGATTATACCCCCTTTCATTTTTCCTTTACAGTCCCTTTAAGTGGAAGGTTTCTTAAAATTACGTTTACAGTCCCTTTAATAAATTAGTTCACATCTTTTCTTGTGACAGCCAGTCCAGTACAATAATGGGACCTAACAACTACAACTAACCTGATTATTCTTTCTGTAGCACCTCCCCCCGACCCACACTACACTAGGTTTCAAAATATCCATCTTTTCTGAAACCAGAATTATTTATGGCAAAGAGAGTAATAATGGTATTATCAAATTCAAACAAAAACTCTCTAGATAATTTCTTCTCTAAAAGACGAAAGCAATGACACTCTCTTTGTGCCTCTTACGAGCCTTAATAACTTCCTAGAAAAGAATCAACATTTGGAGCCGCAATAATAAGTGATTTTTTATAAACATTTATTTCACTCATATAATTAAAACACACCGGTACATTTAAGACACTAATAAAAATATATAATGATCAATTGTAAATTTTGAACAACAGTAAAAGAAATATAAACTGAATGAATGAAAGAAAATTTAAGAAAGAATAACTTAAATATAAATCATAAATACATAAAATATATATATTATATATGCACAAGAATATTAAAAATAAAATAATTATCTCAATATCAAATTTGGAAATTTACTTTTTTTTTACCTTTTAGGCTTTTAAATGATTGTTTGAGTGGATATGATTTGTGTGCTTGAGAATCCTACAAGCTATTGTAAATAATATAAAATTTGTTTTGAATAACAAACAGCTTAAATTCTGAAGAACAAAAACATAGGATTATTAATACAAAGGGACTGTAACCATAAATTCAATTGACCCTGCATTAGAGTGACATGTCTAATTCACAATGGTGCCCTTTAAACCTTTGTCTGATCATCGACAACAGAGATATCCATATTTTTAAAGCAAAAAATTGAGTGTACTCCGTGCGAATTAATAACATGGTTCCCGAAGTTACTTAATTTTTAGCTAGAAACATATGGATATCTCCGTCATCTTGATCAGCCAAACGTCTAAAGATTACCGTTGTGAATCGGACAGTCCAATCTACAGGTCAGGGTAACTTTAACTTACGTCTACAGTCCCTTTAAACCTTCATGAGAGATATTTGAGACAATTTTCACACTCATGATTCCATTTCAAGTCTATATCTTTTAATGATGATATTTTTTCTTAAACCTACGTTAATTGGTATGGCAAGATTTGAATGACAACATAAAGAAATTGAGAAACTGAAATAGGGTCTGAAAATGAAGATATCGATCATGTGAATAAACTAAAACCAAGACTTAAAATTGATGGAAAAAGAATCAAGAGTTTTTTAATGTGATCTTTTGATGGAAGAGTGCCAGACAATTCAAATCAGAATCTATCATCATCTTAAAGTTGTTTTTGTTAAAATTTGACAAATAACATCGTTTTTTAAATGATGATAGATCTAAAAGATATTTCAATAATTATTTCTGGCACTCTGAAAAATTTCAATAAAATAAAACAAACAATCCCTTACAAAAAAACTATTGGAAAATTGTTAACGTAAACAATCTGAAGGATCAAAATTTCAAGACTGATTAAAGATGGATCTAAGTATAGAATATAATCTCTGGTATTTGTCCGTCCTCCACACTAGTTCCATTATTGTTCCCAGCTGCATAGCTGAACTGGAACGTTACTTTCCCTCCGTTGTAACAATCTAGGGTCACCTAGGAACATAGTAGTGGTGCTGAGGTCATAGTATTTGTGTTGAGGTCATTTTTTGGTGTTGAAGTCATTGTATTGGTAATGAGGTCATTGTTTTGGTGTAGAGGTTATTGTATTGGTGTTGAAGTCATTTTATTTGTGTTGAGGTAATTGTATTGGTGGTGAGGTCAACGTATTGGTATTGAGTATATTGTTTTGGTGTTGAGGTCATGGTGTTGGTGTAGAGGTTATTGTATTGGCGTTGAAGTCTTTTTATTGGTATTGAGGTCATTTTGCTGATAAGTTTGATTAACAGTTACAAATCTCTCATTGTTTGATCATTTTCGGCCGGTAAAAAGGTCAAGGTCATGGTAAATGTCATATGTTTCACCTTTCGAAGACCCTTAGTGCCATAGTGAGAGTCAAGACCCTTGAGGGTTGCAACAGCTGTATAGTTGGTGCTAGGCTGTATCTCTACAGCTTCCTGGACAATACAGAACACACTTAGTATTAGTATTGTGCAGAGTTGAGGTTTTTTTTCTTTTTTAAACTTAAGGGCAATGACTCGATTTCGGGTTAAAGTTATCTTATTTTCCAAACAGTAAAGTGTGCTTTCCTTGAACATAGCTCTGAAAGTAGAGTTAGTCCCATCGCTGGAGAAGGATATTTCGTTAGAACCGAGCTGTCGTCCTGATCCAGTATGCAGGAGTTGAATTGTTACATCGTACTCACTAGGTCCATGGATAGAACCGTAGAGTCCGAACCCAACCACAAAGATCCTCCGGTCCACGATGAACCTGATCTTGTCGGAGGTTCCGCTGTACCCCCACCTGCTCTCTATCTGCTGAAACCTTGAGAAAATATTAAAAATAAAGGACATATGATCAGAATAATCCCCCCCCCTAAAAAAAAATATTTTATACATTAAAAAAAAGTTTCTAACATTTTACTTTTTTCCCCTTCCAACAGGCTAAGAAATAGAAAATACTAAATTAAATATGTTCTTTAAGTAAGAAATGAAACACTTGAAAACCACTCTAGTTTTCTAATCCTTATAATTGAGCAACCTGATGTTCGTAACCTTCGATATTTTGAACTATGAAATCTAATAGGTGAAATATTCAATATTTGAAAAATTAAAGGTTCAAAACCAACAGGTTGCAATGATATGTGGATTATAAAATTAGAGAATGATTTAAGTGTTCAATTTCTTTGTACGTGTTTTGGCGTTTAAGTTTGGAGATAATCCAGATATGCTCTGTACCTGCAAACTGTCTGCTCCTTCCCCATCATAGAACTGCGCGGAACATCCAAGAACCCAACAGGAGGTTTAGGGTTTACGGTGAAGTGAAGAAACAAGGACACCGTCTCTCTAAATAGTTGATTTATCAAAATTGAAACCGGAATACTTAAACTGGGTCAAAAATGGTCTCCTTTCTATCATATGTTTCAATGCTATTTAAACCTTTGGCAATTTTATAATCTTTAAAGAAAACCAGCACAGCAGTTTGATCTGTCTATGAAACACCAGACATTATGGATTTGTCAATAATACTAGACACTGTGAGCTCCAAAATTACATCTGTAAGAATACCAGACATTATGGGCTCCAGAATTACATCTGCAGGAATACCAGACACTATGGGCTCTAGAATTACCAATCAATTTGAAAGAATACCAGCCATTATGGGATCTAGATTTACTCATCTGTAAGAATGAAAGACAATATGTTCTCTAGAATACCTATTTGTAAGAATACCAGACAATATGGTCTCTAGAATTACTTATCTGTAAGAATACCAGACCTTACGGGCTTCAGAATTACTTGTCAATAATACTGTACACTTTGACCTCGAGAATTATATTTGTAGGAATACCAGACATTATGGGCTCCAGAAATACCTATTTGTAAGAATACCAGACATTATGGGTCCTATAATTACCCATCTGTAAGAATAAAAGACAATATGGGCTCTATATTTTTACATATCTGTAAGAATACCAGACATTATGGGCTCTAGAATTACTTATCTGTAAGAAAATGGGATCTAGAATTACTTGTAAGAATACAAGACATTATGGACTCTAGAAGTACCTATTTGTAAGAATACCAGATATTAAGAATACGGGACATTATGGGCTCTAGATTTACCTATCTGTAAGAATACCAGACACTATGGGCTCTATAAATACATATCTTAAAGAATACCAGCCATTTTGGGCTCTAGAATACCTATCTTTAAGAATACTAGACACTATGGGCTCTAGAGTTACCTATCTGAAAGAATACTAAACACTATGGGTCCTAGAATTACCCATCTGTAAGAATGTAAGACAATATGGTCTCTAGAGTACCTATTTGTAAGAATACCAGAAATTATGAGCTCTAGAATTGCTTATCTGTAAAAATGGCAGACATTATGGGCCCTAGATTTACCTATCTGTAAGAATACCAGATTGTGCCGGTCCTTGCGCAAACTCTTCGACCGTCATCAATGGAAACCGAATCTAAAATTCAAATTCAAAATCTAGATAAACAACATGATAATAGGAGGCTAGGACGGCCAATTAAAAAGGGATTTAAAAATAACAATAATGATAATAACAATAATGAGATCTGAACAGAAACTCGACAATGACATGAAACCCCATGATTGTCTTCGGGAGCAAAGTAGGGTCTGTGAAAGGAAAGATGCAGAATGAAATATAATACAACCTGATCTAGAACACGACCCAGCACTCCTCGCTTATACTCGCTAGTCAGTGGAAGAGATTGCCGCTGGCATTCCGCCTCGGACCATCTAAATTAAAATATGCATTTTTTATGTCGTTCATTTTTCGTTTAATTACTAAAGCAAATTTAAGTCACATTTAACATCTAAACTCCCATGACCTCAGGGATCGAAATAAAAACATCCTAATTTAGTTTTTTCAATGTTTGAAAATCTATTAATGGTAAAACGAAAATTTACTAATAGTTTGCTGTTCTTATTACTTTATCCACAAAAGAGTGCGTGCAGCAATTAAACAGCGAATACATGTGAAATTTACAAAAAAAACGAGGGGTGGGAAGTACCTTGTAATCCTAGTTTATACATCAGGCTTGCCTGATAGAAATTGTATCCAAAAAACGTAAAATCGGCCAAAACCAATCGGGACCTCTCAATGTCACCAGGGTTTATAGGCGGTCAGAATTAAACAGTTGGCTTCCATTCAATTTTGAGTTTTCCAACGTATAAAAATCATCCAAAGAAACAGAAAAATCCGCAATATCTAAATTTGGAAACTCATTTTCGTAGCTCTGAAACCTCTACACTACCTTAGAACTGCTGCAAAGATTTTTGCTTCCTTGATCCTCAGAGAATCCCTGTCTAGGACCGCTGACAAGGTTTCCACATCTATGTCAGTGAACCCGTCAGCGGTCAGCGCTTCAGGAGTGTTCTTGTCTATAGTCTCCAGGCAGAGAGCGGCAAGCTGGGGCTCATCAAACAACCGGGCCTAAACAACAACAAAAACGCTTACTTAAAAAAAAATCCAGTTTTAAGGAAAGAAAAATTCGAGACCAAAAAAGAATTATTTTTAAGCTATAAGACTCCAAACCCTTTTAAAAGTCTTTTTTTATACATAAACACAATACAATCAAACCAAAATCTCAATAAACTGTACCTGAGTGAGAAGCATGAACGCATTGTCAGGAGAAAGATTTCGTTTGAGAAAATCCACGCAGTGCTTCTCCAGAGCAGGTACAGCGTACTTCTTAGCTGTATACAAGGTCGTCATTACAGTCTCAGGACCAATCTGAACCTCGTCACTAAAACAGGAAAAATTCTTAATAATAGCTGAGGTTACAGTCAATATCGTGCGGGCCGCGGGACTAAAGCAACTTAGCTTTAATCCGCGCAGACATAAACCAATATACACTGCACAGTGTTATGCTAATTGATTGGTTCTTATCTACGTATATATATAAAGTAGTATAGTAATCTCTGTTGCCAATTATAACTCAGGAACCCCCTTTAACCGATTTGCCTCAAATTTTGGAACTCGTTAGAACCACGGAAATGTTCTTCATATTTTTCATATTTTTATTCAACTACAAAGCACGAGGTAATACAGATAAAAAATCACAATTTACTATGTAGTTTGGACCCGCTTAACCAGAGTAGGTTGTTTTAATTGGTTGGCCCACTATAAACGAATGAGAATTGCAAATAAAAACTATGTACATTGTACATTTTAAACATAAGAATGATGATTCTTAGCCTGGTTAAAAAAATTTAGTGGGTTTAATTTAGCTTCCAGGCAAAGCGTGATTCCCGAGTTAGTGTTTCTGTTTTTGATAAAAATTACAAAAATTATATTTGTTGTCTCTGTTTCTTCTAACTATTTCAAAATTTTTGGAATTTAGAACACAACTCTCAATGCACCTGACAAAGATGTTCCTAAAAAAACCAGTTAACCAAAATTGTGATCAATCCCTTTTACTATAATGCATTCTACCTATAAAGGAATCTAAGAAGTGAGAGAAATGCTGCTGGTTCTACATCTGGAATAGTTATCTCGTCTTCTTGTGTTGCCAGGGTTGAGTTAAACATGGCATCAAACACAGCACTACCAACGGATAGTACAAACTTGTGTGCAGGAATGCGCTGCTCGGACCCACCTCGACCAACCTATGGAGAACAGATTAGAGGAAACTGATCACTGGCCACAAACTTCATAATCTCTTTAGTTTATAATCTCTATTTCTTTGCAACCTGGGCGTGTAAACCTTTAACATTTCAAATTTTTACTAATCATTTGGACAGAATTTATAGTTTGACATCAGGTTGTACAGTTTTTTCGTGAGTTGGAGATTGTTTCCGAACAAATTGAAGGTTTTTAGTTTTATTATTGTTCATTTAAGGATAATTTTTCTTAGACAAAAAATCAATTCTATTAAGCTTAATTTTACAAATATAGGTGTAGAAAATAAAAAAGGGGAGAGCGTGAGTAAACCAAATAATTTATTGATCTGTGTGAGTGATTGAGTAAATGTGTGAGTGATTTGATTAAACAAAATATTTAGTAATTAAATGATGGTGAAAATTAGTAATTAGGTGAGTGATTTAGCAACTGACCTTAAAATGAACGTCGGCCAGAATCTCGTTGTTGAACATGAACGCAAACCGTTCCTGAACCGTTGTCTTGGTGGCCTGCCAGTTGTAAAGTGTTCCAGGACCCTGGTTTACGTTCCTTAAGTAGCCCATGTTCCTTCTCTCCCTCTCACCTCTGAAAAAATGTCAGATTTAAATAATTAACAGAAATATAATTTTCTAGAAAACTCAATTCCCCCTTTTGAAAAAATTATTTGCCCCCCACCCTATGTTGGGCAAGTTTACTAAAGATGTCTGCTTATATCAAAAGGAAAAACGAAATTTTGAGGAAAAAGTGTTAAAAAGTTGGGGAAAATTGCAAGATGGCGTTAAAATATTTCATTCCCCCCCCCCCCCCAAAAAAAAATAACATCTTCAAAAATCATAACCAATTAGAGGGAGGCGATAGGGGAGGGGGGAGGGGGGGTAAGGATTCATAGTAAATAAAAAAATTAAACTAACCTAGGAATAGCTCCTCCTGCTGCCAGATTTCCATTACTAATGCTCTGAGGTTGAGGATGGAATGGCGGAGGAAGAACTGGAGGCTCCTCTGCAACTTCATGATCAAGGGACAAACTGCGGTAGAGCTTTTCCATCCTTTCAGTTCGGTCCATTTCAGCGACCTCCTCCCTACACAATATTTATATACATAATAATCATTAAATCAGGGACCTCTAATTATGAGTGTGTGTGTTTAAGGGGGGGGGGTATTCTAAACTCCCCCTCCCTCCCCTGCACACTTAGACAAAACATGTCTTATTTAAAAGGATGTTCTTCTCAAAACCAGGAGGTAAATCTCATAAGTTAAAAGTCATGATAAATAACGGTTAATCGAAAAGTGCTAACCTCTCAAAGGAGTTTTCAATCTCAGCCTCTAGAACCGCTGCTGCAGCCTCGTTGATGTTGTCCTCCATATCCTGATAACACAGAAAAAATTTCAACCAATGATTTTTAAAAATGCTGGTAAATAAATCTTTCCAATTGTATTATAACTTGTTTTTCTCAAGAAATTGTTTAGAATCTAGTATTTGGTGAGATCCAAACTATTATAAACATCAACAGAGTGTCGACTGTCGATGTAATTGACAGTGACCATCAATTTAAAGTTACATGTCCAATTGCCCAACTACTAACGATGCCCTTAGAACATTTACAAAAAAATGGAAATATTCTTTTTTTTCGATCAGAAAATTAATATTTTTGAATTACTTTTGCTCAATTAAAGTGACTTACGGATTTATAGCAAAGGCAAGGAAGAAAATTGACAGTATTTATCTCTTGAAAACTATACATTTCTAATAATTACTTGGCTGAAGGATACACTTGAGAATTAGGAATGTTAATTATGTAGACAGTCCCTTTAATAAAGGACTAGACTGAACTACCTGATCTGGTTCATCACTAGTAGACAGTCCCTTAAATAAAGGACTAGACTGAACTACCTGATCCGGTTCATCACTATCCGCGCTCTGCTCTCCTCTTAACTCAACACGGTTCCGATTCCGACTATTATTCGCAGATCGAACATACCAAGCCTTAATAAGAATTAAATATTCAAAACTAGAAATAAGAGTTATGTGCGTATCTTTTTACATCAATATTCTCTGTTTCAAAAAACACATTTAATTCATCTAATTCAGCGAAAACCTATAATAAATTTATCCATGAGCAAATGTTCCGTATAAACTTGACGATTTTGGAGGAGAAAAAAAATAGATGATTGAAGAAATTTTTACAATAACTAATGATAAAGCACTAATAGAATGCACTCATGATGAGGATTAAGGACGCATTATTTAGAACTTGTTTTGAGAACGCACAAAAGTGTAAATACAAATCTGATATAAATCTCACAAGCTTAACCTGGAAATTGCTTGGTTCGTTTGCTTCTTCATCCTGGCTGAGATCATACTGAAGGTTTTCTATCGCCTTATCATGCTGCAGGTTTGCTGCTCCTGCTCCTCGGTTATACAACATAGCCTAAAGATAAACAATCTAACACTCAATCAATTCTTAAGTTATAAAAGTCAATTGTTGAACCACTTATTTAATCCTTAAATCACTCATATGAATTAATTTGGTTGTGATGTTTGTTCACCTGATTAATTGGAGGGTCTTGAACCTCATTCGCCGGCTGGTCATCTTGCAGGAAAGACATTCTCCGCTCTCTACCGGAGTTTCTGCTCGTTGAACTCTCCCCAGCCCCAGACATGTTCGACGCCATGGTTGCTAGTCTTCAAGAAGAATTTTTTTATTTAATTGCATGCAGTTTATTTCAAAGCTGGAAAGCCAAGGAAAGAGAAAGTTGAGATAAAAAACTTCAAGAGAATGACATTCCCAAGTTGAGTATACATAAGAAAGGGGGGATAGGGTTTCTGCTCATTTACTCTGCAGACGTATTAGAAAAGTTCTGAACTGGAATTTGGTAAACAAGTCTGTCCTATCAACCTGTCGGAAACTTCAGCCAGTATAAAAATAAAATTAAAAAGAAAGGCAAAAGCCAGAAAACAATAAATGAGGAAAGATGAGAAGTAGAACAGAGGGGGGTGGGGGGAGAAAATCTATCACCTCTATTTAACAGACTGAATCTGAATGCCTGTTCACATTTTTAAATCTGAAAATATCAACGAAATTTTTCTAGAAGTAATAAATAACAGATAAATATAGATCACAGAAAATTTTCAATCTAGGATGAATTTGTTTAGAAGCCCGGATCCCAATCCGTTCTCCTGTTCTCCGTCCTGGTTGTGTAGGATATAATCTGATCTCCGGGTTCAAACCTCAACTCCTCATCCTTCACTCGGAGACCACATTCCTGTCCGCTCTTCACTTCTCCAACCTCGTCCTAGTTGACATGCAATCAATCAATCAATCAATCAATCAATTTATCAATCAATTAATTTATCAATCACTCAATATATCAACCAACCAACCAACCAACCAACCAACCATGTTTATAAGTCATCATTTTATAAATTAATAAAACGGCAGCAAATCAAACCAATAAACTAACCAATAACAAATAATAATGGAAGAACAAACCAAGTCAGAATTTTGAACCAAAGGTTAAAAAGATAAACAATAAAACGGTAAAGCGGTACCTTAAGATGTTTGAGGCTCTCCAGTTCCCCATCGAAAATGATCTGAGAATCTCTGATAATCTTTGTCTTCGAACCTCGCAATATCCGTCCTACAAAATTATCTTTATAATAAAGCTCTTAGCTTATTTATATACATTTTTATAAATGCTTTATCTGACCAACTTGATACTATGAAATTCCACGGACAACACCGGGCACTTTAACTAGTTATCTAACAAATCTATCATTTATTTTATTTTATTTAACTGACCGGAGATAATTTTGCAGCCTGCCACAGGGACTTTATCCTTGTTGACGGTGACCATGAATTCCTGGACCACGTTCCCCCGCCCAATGACATCCTCCACCTCCATCGGAGGCAACTTGTCGCTGATCTCTGTCTTCAGATCATCGATCATATGATAGATAACATTGTAGGATCTAAACAAAATATTTGTCTCTTTTACAAATAACTGAAATAGCAATAAGCTAATATAGCGCTCCGTGTCTTTTTTCCAGCAACAATGTTAAAATTGTATGCTGCTTTTCAAACCACCATTTCCTTGGGGAGGGGCGGATCAAACCATTATCTCAGGGTGGGGGCCATATGTTACTCCTACTTTCTATATGTAAACTCCAGTTCTCCTACTTTCTATTTGTTGACTCCAGTTCTCCTACTTTCTATCTGTAAACTTTAGTTCTCCTACTTTCTATCAGTAAACTACAGTTCTCCTACTTTCTATCTGTAAACTCTAGTTCTCCTACTTTCTATCTGTAAACTCCAGTTCTCCTACTTTCTATTTGTAGACTCAAGTTCTACTACTTTCTATCTTTAAACTCCAGTTCTCCTACTTTCTATTAATAAACTCCACTTCTCCTACATTCTATTTGTAGACTTCAGTTCTCCTACTGTCTATCTGTAAACTCTAGGTCTCCTACTTTCTACATGTTAACTCCAGTTCTTCTACTTTCTATTTGTAAACTCCAGTTCTCCTACTTTCTATCTGTAAACTCCAGTTCACCTACTTTCTATCTGTAAACTCTAGTTCACCTACTTTCTATCTGTAAACTCCAGTTCTCCTACTTTCTATCTTTGATTCGCCCCCTATAATCTTGGGACCAAATCAGTGAAGCCATTTATTGTACAAAATATTTAAAAAAAATAGATGACAAAGCTTGAAAAAATCATCCGTTTTTTTCTAGAAAATACAATTTGAAGAATACGGAACTTGTCTACCTGACAGGAACATTTGAAGAATACGGAACTTGTCTACCTGACAGGAACATTTGAAGAATACGGAACTTGTCTACCTGACGGGAACATTTGAAGAATACGGAACTTGTCTACCTGACAGGAACATTTGAAGAATACGGAACTTGTCTACCTGACGGGAACATTTGAAGAATACGGAACTTGTCTACCTGACGGGAACATTTGAAGAATACGGAACTTGTCTACCTGACGGGAACATTTGAAGAATACGGAACTTGTCTACCTGACAGGAACATTTGAAGAATACGGAACTTGTCTACCTGACAGGAACATTTGAAGAATACGGAACTTGTCTACCTGACAGGAACATTTGAAGAATACGGAACTTGTCTACCTGACAGGAACATTTGAGCTTTTAGCCGCCTTCTCTAGATCAGAAGAGATTGAAGTGTTGAAAGCGTAGATTATAGAATTGAACTGAGTAGCCAACACAATATCAGACTCGTTCACCTTGGAACATGTCAAGATTTTTATTCACACAACATACAAATTGTCAAATATATTTCTCTGAAATGAATAAGTACCTGTCCAACTCCGAAACTGACTATATCAAGATCAACCTGTGGGCAGGTATAGGTCTCAAGACAGGACAGGATTGCCTAGAAACAGAACGGTAGAGTACAATACAAACGTTTTTGCATATATATCTTTTATTAGGGTCAAAATTTTAACTAGTGTAAGAACAGCAAATGTCTAGAATAAAAAATTGAAAACGTTTGCTCGTCTTACACAATGCCAAATTTTGACACTGTAAGAAAATATATGCAAAAAACGAACCAACTGAAGGCCCGTCAATACGAACAATTTGATACAGAACACAAATATATATCACAGTAAAGGATAGTAAAATAAAGAGGTAAAATAAAAGAATATATTTCAGTAGTACAGTACAAGATTGCATTGGTGGGAAATATTATACAAGCGTACATTTCACCAGTATGGAACAAAACTAGATGCAAATCTTGTTTATGATTTAATTAAACATCATACAGATAAAAAGCGATTGAAGAAAAATGAAAATATTAATTTCCAAAATGAAAAATAAAAAACATGACTACCTCTACACTACCGTCAACATCTCCCTTGATAATAACAGAAACTTTAGGATGTGTACTCTCCTCTTCCTGCTCCTTAGGTCTCTGGTTCCAATCCACACCATATCTATCAATCAATCCATTATTAAATCAATAATCAATCAGTTCAATGCGAAATATTAAACTACTTTTCATCCTGCCAAGAAAATAGCAATTTTTTTAATGAGTAGCATTAGGAATGTATTTTTAGTCGTGTTTAAACATGGTGAACTTTTTGGGGTTTAGAAGCCTAACAAAAATCTGAGTATTTTCCCTTAAAACAAATTCAATGCACACAATTTTACTTTGTTTAAATTGTACAAAAACTTACAAAACATATAAACCAAAATAATTCAAATAATCGTTCTTTTGCCTTATATCTTCTCATCAAAGTAAACATTTTGAATAATGCACTAAAAGCAAACAATTTTGAATTTTTATACAGCCCAAAAAAATCTTGATCTTAAAAATGAATCAAAAACAATGCCTATCTCTGTCTGTGATCAATTAATCAATAGCTCACAGGGATGGTAAAATTTTTTACCTAGGTTTGAACCAACCCATCTCTAGTTTCTCTCTTCTGAACTTCTCATACTTCTCCCGATCAGCTTTCCTCTTCTCGTCTATAGATTCCACTTGAAGATCTGCAGTCGTCTACAATAGAAAAAATGAGATTCTTTGGAAAAAAAAAACACATTTTTACAAGTTTTTTTTTGTCCACCGGAAAATTAAGAATCACATTTCCCCGAACACCTATCACAAGATACATATATTGATTATTTAACACATTTAAAGAGTGAAAAAATGCTCTGAGCTAAATAGAATTTTGGAAATAAATTATTCAGAGCTGAAAACTTTAGAATGGGGTATCTTTAATCCCGATCGGTTTATAAATCTGGAGATTAATAACAAGAGAAGAACAAGCATTATTTAATCTCAAGATTGAGAAAAAGAGTGGATCAAGCATTAATCCCAATATTCACCATTCAAAAGTTCCCAGCTCAGGTAAAATTATCTTTTAAGTTTAATCCACAGAATTTTACAATATTAAGCTTTTATTAAATAAGATGGAGGAAAACTTTAATATTTGTTTGACCCGTGGAGCAGAAAATCCCTAGTTGAAAAAGGGGAATTAGTTGGGTCTTTCTTCAGACTTTTCTTTCTTTTCTTCAGATTTTACTTTTTCCATGAAGTTTATTAATGTCTTGATTTAGTCTCCCCCAACTCCCCCTCACCCCATCTGAGGGGGGGAAGAGACCCCCATGAAAATATTTATCCTTTTTCCTACTACCTGCAGTTCTTGTGCTTTCCTCCAGGCAAACACTTCCTTTGCTCGAACTTCGGTCTCAACTCCAATAATCTCAGACCCAGCTGCTGGAACCTAGAGAAATCATTTAAGCTCTAGAATCATTTTTATTATTAAACAGAACTTCTGGGGGACTTTATTCCCCGTATGAAGCCACACCCATCAGTACTTCCCCTCACGATACGTGTACAATCACGCCTGGGGTCGTCTGTTTGTAAACCGCCTAGAGCATGTTTTATTATTGAACCCTGGATGTAAGCGTACCGGGTGTTGGGATTATCGGGAACCTGAATAGACCGAGCCCCAAGGTTGACATCCACCAACCCACCCACCCCTACTTTGGCCATAGGCCCTGGACAAGGGAATATTTCAGGAAACTAATGTTAATAAAGTCAAGACAAACACTTATTTATTTAACAAATAATTTAAGGTTGAAACTGAAATAAAAAATGAAGAAGACAAGAAAATAATATGGCTGACTGTAGGTGTTGAAAAAATAATTCATAAAACTTTTAAAGAGCATGCAAAATGCCGAAATAAATTGAAAAAAATCAATATGTTTAAAATTTCAAAATTGATCGATAGCAAACTAAAACGTCAGAGTTATATATTTTTAAGCTGAAAAATGTGAAGTTCACTTTGAGGCATTTTCACTTTTTTTCCATACTTTCCCTCAATTGATACAATTTCTTCCAAAAACCTAACTCAACAATGTTGTGCTCCTTCGCTCTAAATTTTTAAATTTGAGAAAATAAACCCTTAAACTCAAAAGAAAATATTTATATAAAAAAAATGAAAAACCTGTTCCTTCCAGCCTACCACTTTAGCAGCTTGGCTGGGTTGAAGAGATTTCAATTTATTCCCTCGATCATCTAGAAGCAGCTTCACCTTGCACCAAGACTAAAAACGTATTTTTAAAATCATTTTATCGTTTTCTTCTTTTTCTAAATCTGACAAAATAGTGTAACACTTGAGATTTGAACTTGTGCAGGAAATAGCTAAATAGTTCATTTGCGATCTCTCATTGACTAAAACCATATTAACAAAAAAATGCCTAAAGGCTTAGATTTATTTTATCAAAAAAACATGAAAAGATATAAATTTTGTAGTATACACAATTTTGATTTGATTTGATTTTTAGTTATGTTCATGCTGTCCAAAAAACATAAAAATTAAAAAACGGTTTTTAATTTTTTTAATAAAAATTTGGGGGCTTTTAGAGTTAGGAGTATGTGCAATATCCTCACCTTATCCCCAACTATATATTGACCCGTTTTCAATGTTCCACGTTGCATCAGAATAGTTGAAGTTTTACCTAACCCATGCTCAACCTTCAAACAAAAAGTAAACAGTAAGAACCAGAAAACTCTAAATATCAAGACGTCTTTTAGCTTAAGTTAAGAGTTTAAACAGTTTAATCAACACGGGAAACAGGAATAATGCACTGTACTGTGAAAACACATATTTCAATCGGGTGGGATTGGAGGGTACCCAGGACGGATTGGAGGGTAACCAAAAATTATGTCGACAGAAAAAAATTGTAAACAATATTAATTGTCTTCTTCATACTTCAGATATTTATCTTTTTTACATGTCATGACTATAGGTTCTGATCTTTTTCAGTCCAACAACAATTTTCGTTTTTTCTATTTTTTTTTTTTTAAGAACAACATCTGCATTATTGTTTGTTGGACCAACCTCAGAACTAAATGTAGAACAACCTGAGATTCCACGATAGTTCCCTCTGCAAGTCCTGTTGGATCACATTTAAGCTCAAGAACCTCAGCCAGGGTTAGAACCTCTTCAATCAGCTTTGATACATTGGTCCCCTGAGCAATCAATCAACACATCAATCAATCAATCAAACAATCAATCAATCAATCAAACAATCAATCAAACAATCAATCAACCAATCAATCAACCAACCACTCTATAACTTAATCAATCAATCAAACAATCAATCAATACTTCTATCAATTTAATAACCTCAAAAATCATTTAATCAGCCAAAAAGCCATTTTAAATCTATCTATCTATTATGACTCCCTAACAACACGAATGTAACCACCCATCCCGGCAACCCTCTGCCTCCTTCCGGGAGTGCGTGGATCACAGAGTAAGCATGACATGTGCAATGATACTGTTAAGCCCGAGTGGTAGTAGCCGAGACCGCGAAGCCCAACTACCGTGGCATATATCTACCTTCTACAGCCTCAACTTGTTATAGAAATGCGTTTTTTTTCTGAAATTCACTCACTCCGACCTTAAAATAAATTCAGTATATTTTTCCTTGAAATATATTATTCATATTCATCCTTGAAATATGTTCTCTATTTCCAATGGAAATACATTCTCTATATCCATCCTGGAAATACATTATCTATATCCATCCTGGAAATACATTATCTATATCCATCCTGGAAATACATTATCTATATACATCCTGGAAATACATTATCTATATCCATCCTGAAATACATTATCTATATCCATCCTGGAAATATGTCAACAAATAGAATCAATGAATAACAAAAAATTCTATAACTAAACCATGCTATCCATCCATCAATCAAACAGGTAACCAATAAGTGAACCAAGTAGTAAGTTTGAAAGTAAAACCAAAAATTGATATGTTCACTCTCAGAAAAATAAGTAAACTTCAAATTTTACCTTGAGAGCTGAAATTGGAACACATTGTACATCACCACCATTCTCTTCCAATCTAATGACAGTGTTGGTTTGAATTTTTATAAATACGTATTCGTATATTTTCCAATTCGTGTGTAAAAAGGCATATTTAGATTTCTCAACCTTAAAAATAATTGTATGTGTTTCCTCTTAAAGCCGGCACAACATTTTATTTAAAGTTACCTAACTCCCTCATCTGCCAGCTCTTGTTTAACTTTTTCAATATTTGCGTTTTTCTTGTCAATCTTGTTGATGGCTACAATGAACGGTGCTCGGGCTTGTCGAATAATTCGGAGAGATTCTTTGCAGAACCAAATTCAAAATGCGTTATAGGTTAAGTATTTAAGAACTAAGTGCTTGCCACAAACTCGAATTTTTTAATCTTTATACCTTTGCAACTTGATGTCAAACTACAAATTCTGTATGGATCAAAAAGTCTAAGATTGAAATACCAAAGGCTTAAACCATCAGGTTGCAAAGATATGGGGATTACAAATTTTTATTTTTATTTAGACTTTTCGTTTATCTCTTAACATTAAAAGTTCAATAGCATATAAAATTTCTGCTTTTTCTGACAATTTTCGTCTACTACAATTTACAAATCAATCGTTTTAGAAAAGAGATTTTTTTCTTAGATAGAATTGTGCTTTCCTTTAGTTTGCTCCAGAACCCCCTCGCAAGCATCTACTATCAGAATAACAATATCTGTGACGTTTGCTCCTCTTGAGCGCATACCCGTGAATGCAGCATGTCCCGGTGTGTCAATAAATGTGACGGAATCTCCAGTTTCTGAAAAAATAATCTCTTGGAATTTTTATGAGATTGTTCTTAAAGGGACCATTGACGTATTTTCAAGTTCCCCATAATTTTACGAGTTGAATGCCCGAATCGCAATTTCGCAAAGGAACCCTTTAAACCCTTGTTTGAGCAAAAAGTATTGAGAAACCCTTGTTTTCTAATCAATAATTGATAACTTTCAATTGCAGATTCTTTATTGAAGTGACTTACGGAAATGTGCGCCACGAACAATGAAGAAAAGTGATGGAATTAAACATTATACAAAATTATTATTAGGAATTGAAAAGTAATTCGAAAAATCTACTAAAAAATTACCTAATGTGACACTAAAAGCTCCAATATGTTGCGTAATCCCACCGTGCTCCCCTGCCACTATTCGGGATTTACGCAAATAATCCAGTAGACTTGTTTTCCCGTGGTCAATATGGCCCATGATTGTGACAACAGGTGAGCGGGCAACAAGGTTGGCTGGGTCAGGGGGCGGGCGTTTGTACGCATCTTTATCCACCACCACTTCAACCTTCTTCTTAGTCGGGTTTGCTATATAGTTATTCTTATAGTTTAAACCACTAGCAATGGTGTTTAATATTTTCCTACTGTAGATTGGATATCGTTCACTTTTTATTTCTTTTGTTTCTTTCTCGTTCATGTTGAGAAGAATTTCAAATATTTCATCCACACTCTTCTTATTCGCAACAGCTGGACATATATAGTTTAGCTTTATTTAGTATTTTTAGATTTAACATTCTTAAGTAATTTTTAATTTAGGCTTTTGTTTGAAATATTTTGATTTTTGTTGGTTTGTAGAGTTTAAATATTTACTCCAGCATGCTGCTTTTACTATTGAATAATAACAATACAGGTGAATGTCATGTAATAAACTTAAAACAATGTTGTTATAAACTGAAATTGAATTCTCAATTATTGTAACGTTAACTATAATGTACGAGTATTTAAAAATAGATGAAGCCAATTTGTTGTAAAGAAAATCTTAATTGATTAAAAATGATAATCATTTACAAAAGATTTAAATAAAGGGTAAAATAAAAGTTTACTAACCTAATTCAGCGATACTAATTCCTTCCCACACTTCAACAAAAGTATTTGTAGATTTGTTGTCAATAAATTTTGCCAGTAAATTTGCTGAAAGTAATATCCCATCAAGATTTATTTATTTTATTCTCAATTTTTGACTTTACCATATCTTTTCTTAGGTTTCTTGTATTCCTTCTTCACTAATTTTTCTTCTTCACCCTCCTCTTCATTTTCTTCTGTATTTTTCTTCTTTATTTTGATTTTTTTCTAACAACCATCACACCAATAATGAAAGTATTTAGATAATAAAAATTCTAAATGAAAATATAGAGATTTTTAAAAATAATTAATGGTCATTACTCAATATCCGTAAAATCAAATCAAATTATCATGATACTAATAACTTTACGAAATCGAAAATGGAGTTTAGTGTTTTTTTTATCTTATTTAATCCAGTGACCAGATTTTATGAATATCGAAAAGTAGTTAAACTAAGTAGTCAAAGTTAAAGCATCTCTTGTACACCAGTTGGAGAGAACCTGATCAAATTGAAAAAAAGTGGTTCAACTTAGTCTACACTCTACAATTACATAGTTCAGTAAGTTCTTGATTTTCATTAATATAGTCTTTGAGGTGTTAAAATGTGCAATTAAAAGGACTGTCACGTAATCTTGAATAACCCTCTGTCTTAAAAGTTACATGCCCGCTACAAAATAATGCCTTTAAACAATTATCTGAGTAAAAATGACGAAGACAAATCGTTATTCTAAATTAAACAGAAATAAATCCCGTCAATTTTGCTCCATGTCCTAACATGGCAATAGTTTAAACATCCGCAAGCAGCTTTAAAGAAAACTCGTAATTAAAAAATTAAGTTTAAGACTGCGACGTATTAGATGGGTTCCTTAGCGTGGAATTGTGAGGTTGTTGACAAACATCTTGAATGTTTGATGTTAAATTTAGTAGAGAAGAAAATAGAGGAAGAAGCTTGCTGGACAGTCTATAAAAGTTTCAAAATATGTTTTTTTAATGAATTAACATGTTCCCATTTCCCTTCTATAATTGATGGAATTTTTCTAAGATTAATTGTCCATAAGTCAGAACAAGAAAACAATCATCTTAAAATTTAACTTGATTTCAACAACTGCTAATGTATGTTTAAGGGTTTAATCTATGAACAACAGTTGACTTTTCGCAATCGCTCTGCTGCCGAAAACAAATATTCGAGACTGCCAATTGATCAAGCTTATGGAACTAACCAAAAGAAATTAGCTCAATCAGAGGCCGAATTTAAAGAATTTGTATTAAATTTTTCAAAGTTTAAGCTGGCCCTCAATTGAAATTGGGTTTTGGGGGATTTTAGACGCGGCTTAAATTCATTCAATTCGGACACTGTTTGTTCTTTTTGTTAAGACCTTATGTTTTAATTTTGAAAATTTCCCATTTATAAAATTAAACCTACTTTGAGATCTGCCAGAAAATGCGCAAACTCCAAAGATCTGGAACATTTTCTCAAAGTTAAAGTAGAGACAAGCCGGTACATCTGGAAATACAATTTCATCAAGCAGACTTCAAAACTGTAGTCAATAATAGTAATCAATACAGATCTTCAATATCTGACTATTATCAATTTCATGAATTAAAAAAGCAATACAAAAAAATAGAACAATAACTTTTAGCAAAAATACGGTTGTAGAAAATAGTGAATACATTGTAAACAGGGGTCAATATAATTCCCTTTTCAATCCCATTTGGGATTGACAAATTTGAAAGAAATGGGGGCAAATTCTTTAATTGGGGGCAAATTTTTTTTTAAAAAAATCTATTAATATCGAGATGTAAAAATATTATAACGATGAAAAAGCGACAAAATGATTAAATATAAATAATAATTACATTAATAAATAATCTATGTAAAAAATGAGATTGTTTATCAGTAAAAAAATACTAAGTAGTGTACATATTATAAAGATTGTTTAGCACTTTATGCTAAATTAGGTAAAAAGTTGTGTTTAATGTATCTAACTTGAAAAATTTAAAGTGAAAGATAAGTGGCATATTAAAAATGAAGGGACACAAAAAAATGTTATTGTCTTCTAAATTAAACATTTACATTTTTCAGAAAATTATGAAAGTATCATCAGTGCATAGATTTAGATAAAAAAGCCAAGTCTCGTTGTAGATTGTAGAATTTCTAAGATTGAACACTGAATATCATACAGAGATACAATTTCAGGGCTATATTTATATTTTGTTAAAAAAATAAATTTCTCCAATTTTTTATTTTTCCGGCCAATATCTTAAAACTCTTGCAATAAAAATATTGACCTTTTTTATCATGGAAATAGTTCTATTTTAGAGCTAGGAGGAAATTGAATTTAATGGAGAAGGTATAAAAATGTAACAAAAAGCCCTGTTTATCATATGTTTCCAAAAAGCGTTAACACAAATTTCCCATTGGTTGTAGGGTGAAATTCTTGAAAATATACACCCCCGTAAATATATACAGAAACTGTAGAGTTCATTAAATTTGATAGTACTGGGCAGCTGCTACCCCTACCCTGCTCAAGTGTTTATATTTGGATTCAACCTCTTTTATAGAAATTGAATGCTGTTTAATGTAATGATTGGACAACCAGTCCCGAACCTTAAACCTTGAGTCACAAAGATGGCATTTATGTGGCCTATCGTTAGTATGGGTTGCTTGGTGGTTTAGAAGATGTTTTCGTTCAATAAATCTCATTCCGCACAGCTCACAGGCATACGGTCTGTTCTCCGGAGCCACATGAATTCGCATGTGCATTCGCAAGTTTTGTTTCCCAAAAAATTCTTTTCCACATGTGTCACAAGAGAAGTTTTTAACCCCTATGTGATGCTTGACCACATGTTCTTTGAGGGAATGTTTGTTCTTGAAAGATGAGGGGCACTGAGAACACGAGAACACATGTTCTGTATGAACCTAAACAAAATTATTTAAGCACACTTAAAAAATCTATTTGATTTTTATCAGGAAAAGGATCAAATTGATTTGGGTCTGGACTTGAATCCAGAAATCCAATGGGTATAATCTAACCTGCCCAGAGCGCAAAATATTGAAGATCCTAGGCAATGCTATAAAAATTAATTACCTGATTAATATGTCTTTTAAGCTCTTCATTGGTGAGAAAGGTTTGAGGGCAGTCTGTGCACATGAGGCGCTCCGGTAGCAAGTTTTCATGGGTAGATTCAAGATGATCTTTGAAGTTTTTATAAACGGAAAACATCTCAGGGCATTGAAAGCAACGAATAGGCATAGGAGAATTGTAGAACTTCTTGGTACAGATCAAGTTGTGGACCAGGAAGCACATCAAGCTCTTCTTGGCCTCGGTGTACTTGTTGCATCCGTTGCAGAAGAACTCCTTAGTCTCCTTGTTGAAGAGAGGGCTGTGGATAGATTTGTTAGGAGTGTCAGGGTGCTCAGCTGTGATGTGACACATTAACTCGTCTTGGGAGAGGTATAACTTGAAGCAGATATAACACATACTTTACAACCATGCGTTTAAGATCATTAAAAAAAATTGTAAAAATTCATGTTATTTACTAAAATTCTGAAATCATGAGAAACAATTGTCTTTAAAAGATGTATTTAAATGGCACTTTGGATAAATTAAATTATCTAAAATGAGAAGTGTTTTTATGATCAATGTTTTAACATAAAATATTGACAAAATCTGAATTTACAGAAAGATATAATAAACATTTAACGCAAAATCCCTGATTTGTGTTGTCATGGTTCCAATGATGAGCGCAGCTCCCCATAATTTCTGTATGGCAGGTGTTCCTTGTCTTAAATGTATTCTAAAACGAATAAAAAACATTATAGTGTTTGTGTTTTCTTAATGTAATCCCAATCTTATCTGCCTTTTTTTTTTTTGCTTACTTCCCTCACGAAATTTAGGGGTGGAGGGGGAAAGAAATTATAAGATTCCGATTATTTTCTCACCTATACGCTAACCGATCACCATTATTGGGTTTATCACTCTCCTTCAAGTATTTGGGTTGGATTTGGTTTATCTTCTCAATCACCTCTGGATATCGATCCTTCTTCTGTTCAAGGGCGCTCATATGCTTCTTAGATTTCATATGATCCTGCACAGGAAAAGATGGTTAAAACGTAAAAATAAATCCTCGAAATCTGGAATCACGAAAATCCGCGAAGATATTGAAGAAATTGTCGGATTTACCTGAATATGACTTTTCCGCTCCCAGTTGACCGGACACCTGCAGAACAAACATCTGACCTCATCAACCTTAGCTAACTTCTTCATCCACGGGAACTCCTCCAATCGTTCCAACAGCTTTCCCTAATCAATTGATTAAACAATAAACAGCAACAAAGAATAAGAATTAAAAAAAAAATTAAAAATATCTATAGACAATTATTACTAAAATCTAATTTTATGACGAGTAACAATTTAAAAGAGCGTGTTTTTAAAGATACACCAGCATTACTGGTTAAAATCGCTTTCTGAAATCAAAATAGAACCTGAATAGGCACATCAGATTCATCTTCATATTCCTCATCAGAGGATTCAGATTTTTTATTTCCCCTTCCTCCTGCACTCTTCACCCGCTGCGCTTGTGCATGAATCTTTGCCCTAAAAACAAATAAAAAAATAGTCTCAGAACCACCATTTTAGGTATTTAAAAAACTAAATAATATTGTTTTATGTTCGGTGATATTAAAATCAATCCAATCTAATCCAATCCAATCCAATCCAATCTAATCCAATCCAAGTGTTAGAGACGATTCAAATACTCAGAGTCGACAATTGTTAATTATTTAATTTTTAAGCTTTGAAAGATTTTAATTGCTAAACAGAGGAAAAATACGAGTTTTGTTTAGTTCAAAAAATGAGTTTATAATGGGTGTCAACTGAAAATGTTAAAATGCCAGAAAAAAAATGTAAACTTTAACATAAGAATTCATAATAGAATAGATTCACTGCTTACCCGAAGAAGATCTGGAAATTGTCGAAGGCGAAGTGCAATCGTGAGATCTGAAGGTCGACTCATTAATGACTTTTCTGAATCCTCCTTTCCAACCTAGGGAAATGATTTTAAAAATATTTCTTTTATTACTTTTATTCTAATAGATTTAAGGTTTTTTCCTGGAGTGAAAAATTAATTAAGAACGTAATAAAACTAGCAACTTTTTCGCCAGTATTTAAGTAAATTTTTATATGTATTTTGCATAAAAACAAGGAGCCCAATATATTATTAATTAAGTAAAGAAAGAATATTTAAATATACCTTTTCTATCCTTGTGGTTGACCAATCCATGGACTTCTCGTAGTTGAATTCCCCCCTGGAGAAAGTTCCATCCGTCCCGAGGGAACCAATAAAACTGAGATCAGAGAGACAACGGAGAACTCGCTCTTTTTGTTCGGCAGAGGTAGGATACGCCTTCCCGTAGTACATCACATCTAACAAGAACAAAACATAATTTTTTTAATCTTATTTCTTTATGAGGTTCTCTAATATCTATCTATTCTTACATGCCCCAAGAAAATTGAGAGCTATATGGTTGGTCGAAATTAAAAAATTTACCAAATTCCCTTTTCTTAAAAAGTCCACAAAAAAACGAAAAATCATGAAACCATAAATTGTCATTTGCTTTATGAAAAAAAAAGTTGTTCTTAGTTTTAAAAACTGAGGCAGCTTTCTATAGATAAAATTAGCACAGATTAGGGACTTAAACCTAGTAATATTAAGAAAGTTGTTTTATTTTAAAAGATTTTTTAGAAAACCCTAAAATATAATTATTAAATAAGTT
Source organism: Eurytemora carolleeae (assembly GCF_000591075.1). NCBI lineage: Eukaryota > Metazoa > Arthropoda > Copepoda > Calanoida > Temoridae > Eurytemora > Eurytemora carolleeae. Next base: position 174,898 of record NW_019396098.1, on the reverse strand, counting down.
ATGAGTTACCTAGCGCAAGTTCAACATCAACTGAACTAAATCCAGGACAGAGTAAAGAAGTTTGAACATTCACATCGTCCAGAGAAGTGAAGAGCAGTGTTGAGAGCAGAAATGGTTCAATGTGTGCGTGGATTATTTTATCCGCGCACACTATTGAAAGTTCGCGCTCAGAGCTGGCACGTAGATGTTTTAATTCTTCGACTATATACTGTCCAATGTCGGATTTTTGTATTTTAATTTCGTCCACGGCATTTGAAGATTCTTGTGATTCCATTTTAACCTCGTCTTTACAATTGTTCTCGTAAAACAGAGATCTCGCATGATGTTCAGAGGTTTCTTCATGCTCCTTTAGTTTCAGGAGACTTTTCCAAGGAGTTTCCTGTCGACAGGGGGCACATTTAGGAACTCCTTGTACTAGTTCTAACCAGGGAAACTCCTTTATCCTATTCTCTATTTTCATCTGTATCTTGGAATGCTTGGAAGTTTCTAAATGCTCTATTATTGTGTCTATACTACCCCAACTAACTTTTCCTTGGCAAATATTACAGAAAGAAAATCCTAATCCTTTAAGGTATTCATCTTTGTGTTCAAGTAGAAATGGATAGAGCTTAGACATTGTTTCAAAACTGGAAGGATTTTCTCCGATAATTGGATTGGTTACAGGAGGACTGGCTGTGATTTTAGATGTTGATAAAACTGTTCTAAGATTGTTATAATCTTGAACAGGGGGTTGATCTATGGGTTGCATGCTGTCCTTGGAACCTTGGATTTGCTCTTGAACCAGCTGAGCCAGTTCTCCGGCAGTACCGGAGTAACCATGGAGAATTTCGGTCTTTGAGCCATTTTCATCTCCTACAATATCCATATTAACATCTGTAAATAAAAACATTTCAAAACCTCGGTACCTTAAAAAGAATTATTAGCTTTATGTACAGTTCGATTTTGTACTGTTACATATACAAAGTGTGCTAAACGAAAATGTGCGAAAGCTCAGTCTGAAGGACAGGCGGATTCAGTTTAACATGATCCAGACTTTCAAAATCGTACATGAGATTGATAGGGTTGACAGAAGAATTTGGTTTGAGTTTGCAGAAGACGGAGGCGAGAGAGTAACACGGCTTTCAGTGGATCCCTTGAACATTAAAAGTAAACTATCCAATACAGAGTTGAGAAGAAGATTCTTCTCTAATCGTGTAGTTCAACAATGGAACAACCTGACAGAAGAAATAACAAATGTAAAATCGGTTGGCTCCTTTAAAAGCCAATACACACAGTGGAAACTCCACCAGTCTGAGGATTAAAAAGAAGGAAACTGAATGAAAGAATGAATTTACTCGACTGGAATATCTGAAAGATGTAACTACAATGTTACTATCAGTGGGGCGCTTGATTCAAGACTTCAAGTAATTACTGTATGTTATAAACATAAAAACACTTAAATTACGACTATTAAGCGTAAAAACAAACGGCATTAAATGTTGGGTTGACCCCAGTGCTTGGCCCTGTAGTCGCAAAATTCGACATGACTTTACCTAATGTGATCAACAATATTGGTTAAGTTACTGATCGAACATGATATTAAGCAGCAGGGAGGGGGGAGGGGTTTTCTATTGAATCCGTCCCCCCCCCCCCC
>NW_019396098.1:172345-173243 GCF_000591075.1 Eurytemora carolleeae | reverse complement strand
GGGGGGCCGAGCGCTGCGGCCAGGACGGGCCTTCAACTTCTTTAGGTTAAGAAACTTTCTAGGCCAAGCGCTGCGGGTAAGACAGGTTAGGGGGCCGGGCGCTGTGGCCAAATGGTCAATTATATCTATGTCTTACATATTAGATCCATGTACAAACATGATAGGAGCGGGGGGGGGGGCGGGTTAAAAATCACAAACTAGGAAATTACCATTCTTTTTTAACATGTATTATTTACAATCAATGAATACACCTTGACATCTAGCATATCTTAAATGCAGAAGATTTGCAAAGTTATGTATTGTTGCTAGCTATTGACGTCCGACATGAAATGATTAAAGCTAAATTCAACTTTTCAACAACAACTTTCTTACATTAACTTTTATCTTAGATTTTTTCGATTAAAGACAGCAGGGACAAAAATCTCTTGTCACAAATCCTCAATTGATAAAAAAATATGTTCTGTAATTAATTTTTCTTTCTCTCACAACACATGCCGCGTAGATGTTTTCAATTAAATAACTTTGGCGTTGTATTTACGAAGATAGCCAGGAAGCTGCTCCATTAATAAGAATGAAACTGAAAACTGGAAAAATTCACAAAATTTAAAGAAATATTTGTTAAATTCTTATAAAATCTAATCTTATTGGAAAAGCAACAATTAAATCTTTGTTCAATTAAAATACAAAAGAATGTTGAATTTTTTCCACCGACTCCGACAGCTTTGTTTTGATTTTGAAGAATCAGCTGATATCAGCTGTTGGTCAAGCTGTAAATATGAACGTGTGATGGCGCAATAATTTTGATGTAAATTGTAAATTACCGTTCAAACACCAACATGCTTAGGTAATTTCCTAGTATACGATTTTTGGACCCCCCACCCCCTCCTATCAATTTTGT
>NW_019396098.1:81794-172236 GCF_000591075.1 Eurytemora carolleeae | reverse complement strand
TCTGCCCGGGTCCATGTACAAAATTGTGAGGAGGGGGGGGGGGGGGGGGGGGTCCAAAAATCGTATACTAGGACAGACCCCATGCTTAATTTCTGAGATTTTTTTCAATGTTTTCATTGACATTGTCACGTTCATTACAATTGTTATACGATAAATTTAAGTTTCAGATGTCAAAGATCAAAGAAGATATATGAAATGGAAAAGGCTATGAACCTTCCAGTAGGATGGAAGAGGGGTCGGGGGAGGTTCCCCACCTTTATTACTCCTGTAGGGAAGCTACTACGGGGTTGTTCCAACGCTATTCTAGAACTATCCGAGACTAAACAGTCGGATCATTACATTCAACTTCTCAGGTATTTAAGTGATAATTTTATTAAATCTTGTATTTCAGCTTTTTCGCAGTATCTACTTTATTTCCCTTGCATTGGTCTAATTGTTGGGGTTTTAAAGGTCCAGTTAGAGCAGGGGTGTGACGGTGCTTCCTGCGCCTGACGGCGGTCTTGGGTGTCCACATTGGGGCCTCTTGCAGATTTCACTTCCTTATGAATCTTTAAGTGAAATTTTGTTACAATTTGAAATTCTGAGGTCCTCATAAACCCTTGTAAAAAATATTAAGGAAAGATACATGATACATCTGTGCTCAAGTTTACCTATTGGAGTCCAGGTAAGTTTGCTACAAACATAAGAGTGAGCATAAACTCTTTCTTCGGCTCACCTCAATTAGCACAGATTGATATCTTATATATATTTCAGGTAGATAGTTTAGACAGGGGTCAATCATGAACTGAAAACACAATAAATCAGTCCATCCATGGTTATGTTAATTGCTGATATATATTCCGGGTAGATAGTTTAGACAGGGGTCAACCGTGAACTGAAAACACAATAAATCAGTCCATGGTTATAATAAAATTGCTAGACTTAATAATAACTTTTCTCCAGGTTAAACACATTTAAATTAATATAAATTAAAAAGTTCACTTACAATGTTGATTTGTCCGGAGGTTTGTAGCCTCATAGTCCATCTAGATTGCACCGCAGTCTCGGTTCGAGGACTAAAAATGAGCTATTTATAGTTGAGTTGAGATTTTTATATGTCTTTTCAAATATCCCTTTTCAAATATTAACTTTCTCACATTGAGCAAAAGGATCGTAATCTAGATTAGTTCCTGTATTTGACATATAGGAGGTGCGTTAGATCAGGGATACAGTATCAAGATGTAGCGAATCCTGTTCAGGGTCCTTCCGTCGGAGGTATCGGAGGGGAGCAGAACAACTAAGTCGTGGTTGTTTAAGATCTTGTATACATTGAGAGAGAAACTACTCTGAGAGACTGACAGAGAAGCAAAGTACTCAAACCAAGCTTCCAGAGACACTGGAACACTCAGCCTGCGTTAAGATCGGAGTATTATATACGTGGATAGAGAAACTACTCTGAGAGGTTGACAGAGAAGCATGAAACTCAAGCCAAGGGTCCAGAGATACAGGAACACTCAGCTTCCATTTAAATCGGAGTCTTGACAACAGAGGTCTAATTAAAATTCGTTATACGGAGTTCAGAAGCTCAATAGTTATGAGCTTTTACTCATCATCTTTATCATGGCCTACCCCAAGACTCAGGCTGTCAAGATTAGTAGGTGAAAGGAGTGGAAAGCATCTTCATCCTCGAGACCAAGGATACAGAGAAGATTAGCTCCGTGAGGCAGCGGAGAGGTTACAGCTCTTGAGATCAACAGGAACTCAGAGCCAGCCTAGCATAAGAGTTGTTGAAGTGGTTGTGAGAATTTCGGATTTTTGAATGTTCATAATTATTCACCTGGTTCAGAACGTGGAGACGTGCACGGAATTTTTGAGGGAGGAATTACAATTATCACTACAAATCTAAACATATTATATGAATAATTTTCCATCATTCTTTCCATCATAAAATCATACTTAAATTGAAGATAAACTCTCAAATTATATTAAACATTTTGATCATTAAGAGTAATGGTAGATTTGATGTATTTGTAGAGATTTGTAGGATTAGTGGATTGAAGATAGGATTTCTCTGTAGAACAAGCTGGAGAACATCTCGAGTATGAACACCCTGAACACATCATAGTTCATAAAAAATCCTCAGATCTTACAAAATCTTAGGTCAAAAATTGTCATGTCAACTAACTTAGAATGTCAGCTAGATGTATGGTTGTTTCAATATTGTTTGACGAGTGAAGGAGGGGGGAGTCTCCGCCAATTTTATTCTGAACCTAATTAAGCATCTTATGATGAATAGTAATCTTGTATAAATATGATATTGAACTGAATTATAGCGCTTGTCGTAATTTTAAGCTTTACCTCCACTTGAAGAGGGGAATGCCAGATCACAGTACGGTACCCTTGAATCTTTATCTGACCTGTAATGTAAAAGCTAACGTCGTTTTCTTACTGAAAAGGTGTTTATTTCTGTGAATTTCTTCATTGTTTCTTTCGCTGTGAACTAGAAATGAAAACAAACGTTTTAAATAAACAAAATATGCATATCTATTTCATACTTGATCTGACAAAGCTCTTAAGGGTACCTTTGTAAATTAGGAGGGTAACTTGGAATTACGCTTACAGTAAATTTAAACTATTATTAAATTGAGAAATGAGTTGGAGAACGAAGGTTGGAAGAAATCAGATTTACTTCCATTAAACTGGTTCTTGCGGCAGTACAGACAGATGATACAGGGAGCTCCGAAAAACACATTAATTCTGCTTGCTCCAGATGGACGTCGCTACAGGTAGTATTGTCAATAGTTTTGGTTCGTTTTTTTAACTTGTCAAGATTTTAAAACTCTTATTAAGTTAACTAGTTTGCTCCAGCCAAACTTGACAATATTTTTTATTAAAAAAATATAAACGATCCGAAAAAGATCTCTTTAACACTTTCGTTTTTGGATCGTTTTGGGTTCGTGGTTATTTTTTTTTGCTAATATTTTTCGTCAGGATCTAATTTGGCACAGCGTAAGGACACAAAATGTTAAGAATAAATAATTTTGAACTTTTCTTTCACTAGAATTGTGACATGAAGGAAATATTTGCAATAAACGAACCAACCTGATTCACATCACTAGCTTCAGTAAGGGGTTCTTTTACTTCCAACCAAACACCTAACTCCCTTCTCAATATATATTTTTCCTAGGGGGGTGGGGGGATGGTTGAATGAAAGAGGACTTCAATTTAAAAGTACTTTTACCTTTTTATTGTCACTTTTCCGTAGAAATTCTCTACTCATATTTATGGCGGGCATAAATTTATCATAAAGGATATTTTAGAGAACGACCTTAAATAACACTAATAACAATAACATTATAAAATTTGATAATGTGTCGTCAGTATTTTTTGCTCTGAAGATTGATCGCCTGCTGTTAAATTACTGTTTAGATCTCAGAAGAAAATATTGCATGATCACCCAGAGATCTCACCAGCAGAGAAAGCAAATATTCATGAACTCTTCAGGGTTAATTCCATCAGAGAACTCTCAGAAGAAGAGATGAAAGGTTATTTTTTAAAACACGATTTTTATTTTAATATTGTGAAAAGTCTTTTTAATTGTTTAAAAAAATTATTTCTGAATTTATTTAATCGTTATCAATATATTTGCAAAGACATGAAAATGTTTAGATTTTTTTCATCTTTGTAAAATATGTTTTTTTGAGAAATGGAAAACTCTGGCGAAATCTGGAGATCTGGCGGAAACTTAGTCCCTCCAAACTGGAAGTGCAGGGATAAGAAATATTAAACTAAAATTAAAAAAATTTAATATTGTTATTTCATTAATGCTGCTGTTATCAAACTAGCTTAGTAACTTTAGGGTTTATAGTGGTATATTTCACTTACCCCTTGGGATAACAGACTGCAAACATTGGTGACATTCAAAGATTCAAAAATTCTTTTAATTAATTGGTTTGATTTTATAATAAAAGGCCTTACTTGCAAAAACGTCCACAAAACATTTTATGAAAGTTTTATGAAAATAAAAGTTTAATTATAAGTAAATTTTTTTTTGAAAATCTTGACTTCTTAAATGCTAAAAGGTTTTCATGGGAAGGGTTGAATGATTCAATATTCAGAATAGTTAACAGACAAAAATGGTCAAGAACGCACAAGATTCTAGAAATTATTAAATTATTAAATTTGAAATTGGACATGAAATTAAAAGATTTTTTATGCTTTTTGATTATTTTTGAGGGACGGGTGGGTTATTTTTCAAAGAATTATAAACCCCTGTGTTAAAATTTACCTTATATTTTATTTTATCACAGAGAATATAAATTTTTCTCGAAAAACTTGCAGAAAGAAGTGAATACCAAGATGTACCTGAGTCCTGATGGGACAATCCTTCAAGGGGAGAGAAGAATGAAGCAGTATTTATCCAAAAACAATCTTAACTCAACACTAACAGACACTGAGCAGTTCACCCTGTTGACATCAAAACCAGTAAAATCTAAAACCTTGCAAAGTGAAATGGAAGAAAGAGTTTGGAAGAATTGTGACTATCACTCTCTTGATAATTGGAAGTTTCGTCTCTCAACTGAGGGTCAGAGGTTTGAGTACAAATCTCCGGACGGAGAAGTCTTTTACTCTCGTGGTTCAGTTCTCCGAGTCCTGATAAAGAAGGGAAGAACCTCATACTCGGAGCTAATGATGCTAAAGAAGCTTCTGAAGAATAACGACAACAAGATTAACTTAAAGGAGAATGATCGGTTTATCAGAACCTTACCAGTCAATCAGAACTTTTTCATATTCATCAAAACAAGGTACTGTTTTTTAACCTTTTATTAGGTAATTTAGACACCTAAAACATTAGATACAGTTGGACCCAAAAAAAATCGTGGAATTGGAAGACGACTGTTAGACTGTGATTATGATTTCATAAAGTCCAAGCGAACCTGAAACTCAACAATTGTGCAGTGTATACAGACCCATTTTAATAAATAAGATGTGATTCAAGCTATATACTGGTCTTAGTATTTACTTTATTTCAACATCAAATATACATAATTGTCGTCTTCCTACTCAACTCTGTCATGGGTTCCACGGTTTAAGGTATAAAAGATGTGCACATAATAACTCATCCAATTATTTTACTCCTTCTTAAGGATTATATTTGCAATAATTCAAATAAGAGTAGATAAAAAGTCGTAAAAAAGTTTGAAAACTCAAAATGAAACCGATTTTTTAAAATATGTTTGTCAAATCTATCAGCCTGATTCCCAACAGTACCATTTAAGCCTTTATCTAAGTAACGATGAGCCTCAGCTTGACAAACAAGGATATATCCATCAATTTGGCCTGAACAAAGAATACAGGGTAACGTAATGAATCGGACATGTAACTCCATAAATAGTCAGTCACTTGAAATTAGGCCCACAGTCCCTTTATTGTGAATTATATCAGGTACTTGAACAGTTCAGCACCCGAGATATCTGATTTAAATCTTCCGAAAGGCTGGAAAAAGAAGATTATCAACGAAGTAGAATATCTTAGGTATATTGTCTGTTAGTTTGGCCTTTTATCGCGACGGTGGTCTGGGGTTCCTCAATTGGGATCTTGTAAGATTATTGTTATTATTATTATTATTGTATATAATAAACGTCGAAACAGTCAAACTGATGTTTGGGGCCTCACAAGCACATCAACTTTCTGGGGGGTTAATGGTCGGTAAGGGTTCAAAAGCGGAACTCTCTTTTTATGTTGTAAAAAATCGCCAAAAAAATTGTGAAATACTCGTTTTTTTCCCATACAAAGTTATTTTGAGGTAATACAACATTCAAAAGAATACATGTATTATTAAATAAAGACGCAAAGCGTCTCTGAAGACTAGCATTTATCACGATTATATTGCAGGAATCCATTAGGGAATGTTTTCAACTCTCGCAGACTGGCTTTAGACCACATGAAATCCACAGGAGGTAATGAGTTTAATTTATTTAATCTTAAAATAAGTATTGGTAACACTATTGTTTTATACTTATATTGTCATATTAGATGATTTATATATTTGATGAAAAATTTGATTTGTTTAGAGTATACTCAAACTGAAATAGTGCGTGTAGCAATGGACGATTTAGAAAGTGAGAGTGAAATATCTGAGTCGGACGAAGACGGAGAAGAGAGTTCTAACATGGAGATATTTGAAGACAAAGAAAGAATGGGAATAGTTGAAGATGATAATCAGAGAGAGAACGAAAATGATAAAGATAAAGATGAAGGATTTAGGTGCAGAGAAGATGAGAAGAGTTGGAAGGAATCAGAATATAGAAAAAACCACAAAGAAAATAAAATAGAGGATTTGGAGGATAAAATGAAGAACGTGGTGGATAAGAAAATGGAGAAGTTAGAAGATGAAATGGAGAATATGGAAGATAAAGTGGAGAACATGGAAGATAAAATGGAGAACATGGAAGATAAAATGGAGAACATGAAAGATAAAATGGAGAATATGGAAGATAAAATGGAGAACATGGAAGATAAAATGGAGAACATGGAAGATAAAATGGAGAACATGGAAGATGAGAGAATTGAAACCGATGAGGGACTAGATCTTTTATATGAAGATTATCCAAGTGACAGTTCTTCCATCTCAGGTAAATAAACATTAGTTGTACAACACCATAGAAGAAACCGTACATAAAACCCCTTAGTACTTTGCGTACATGATATTCCGCTAAACAAATCAGGTGAATAACCGTCGTCTTTGAACTTTTGATAAAAGTGGCCTACCTACTTAGGAACATAAAGTGTTACTCAGTATAAGATTGAGACTGTAAAGACGACCTGAATCTCTTAAAATATGACGATCACAATGCTTAATTAAGTTGAATACAGTCTTTTAATAGCTATATAATGATTTTACAATGGAGTTAACAATTTTTTAGTTAAAAGGGATTATGAATGAAAGGAAACAGACGGTATGAATTCCCTGCAGTCGTCTCTAAAATGTGGGTATCCCTGTATGTTGGGTGATATTAGGATTTCAGACAGTTTTTCTTTTATTTGAAAATCTTGGTAAACATTTGTACAGAAACATATAAGTATTTTTAGAAAGAAATTTACACATGCCCCCTTCTCAAAAATCTAATTTATTTGGATGATTTCTTATCATATGTGTCGCACGGCATCACTTGTCCCTCTTTCTAAGGAAAAGCAAGCAACCTCTCGTGACTATTTATTTGTCCTAACCTACATGATCTATCCTGGCATAATATTATCACGGAAAGTTGCCATTTTTAAAAAGAAGGTGCTCGGATGGGGGGAGTGGGGGGGGGTGTAGAAGAACTACGAGAGGACGAGGCCTTTTTTTCCTTACTGCATGTCAGAAAAATTACATGGGTATAATTGTGATTCCAGCTTTTTTATAATTTTATTTAGAACCAAATGTTTTCTTGTATAGGAAACACAAACTTCAATCTATCTTGACATGATTCACGGGTTATCAGTAATGTTGATGAAATGTAGACGCCCTTTTAAAATAAAAGGGACTGTAAGCGTAATTTCAAGTAACCCTCCATGCACAGATGGCAATGTCCGATTGATTCACAACGGTATCCTTGAAACCTTTACCTCATAAAATTTGTTTAAAAGTGTTAAATTCTGATGATTCATATAAGTTATTCTGAGGCATAAATGCGAAAGTGACTTTTGTTGAGAAATCACAATTGAAAATGATTACTTTTTATAATTATAAACTTTGATATCTAATTCATATTAGATCAGACATAGCTTTTGTTGTAAATCGGGCATTGAGGGTCACTTGAAATTATGCTTACAATCCCTGTAAATTGTTTAGATGCCCGGCAAAGTAGATGCAGTATTGATTCAGGACTGGATCATCCTCGTCTCAGTTTTCAACATCCACTCTGGACGCATCCGCAAACTATTGAAGAAATTTGTTCACGTTCTCCTACGCTTTGTGACGCAAATCTCAGTTCTCCAACGCACAGAAATGCACCTTCGGAGGAAGCTGGAAGAATAGATGATGGATCTGATATCCATACAAGTCCTGTAAATCCATTAAAATCCCTAAGTGCAGAAAATTTAAGCACTGTCGTAAATGATTCCAAAGGTTTTTTTGAATTTCTTCAAACAAAGAAAGAGTGAATGAAACAAATATTTTGTAGATACACCTCTTGATTAAAATATGTATTTGTAATTATGTCTACAAAAATATTACAAAAAATTTCTAGAATTCGACCAAATACAATATATTACTTAAAAACTTCATGTTGCTTTAATATTTGTAAATATTGTTAAACAATTTTCTAAAATTATAATGAGAAAAAATATCAACATAGATTTTTTCTCTTATTTGAAATTACACATTTAAGGGCAATTAGTTTTTAGATATCACATCTTTAGTATTGGTTGTAAAGAGGTCTAATTAACAGGACTCTACTTTTGTGATATTTCAAGTGGTCCGCGATATTATTTCAGAAGTTACCATAAGGAGATTATACAAAGTTTTCGTAAGATTTATCATATCATTCCTAACAAATTCATAACTTTTCTTCCTCTTTGTTAAGAAGTAAAGATAATGTAACATGTTGACATGTTAAATACAGATTGTCCCACGAAACATGACAGTTGGTGAATAGTTTTAGATGTCTTCTTCCATAGCTTGTTAAGTTATTTGATAGCAAGGAAAATACTAAAAATTATTTCATATGGCAGTCATATTCTGGTAAAATGGGGCTGTGGTCGGAGGTGTCGCGATAATTCTTCTAGTAAGAGACCTCACACTTAAAGTGGTGACGACCCCTATACATATAAATAGCCCTGGGGAGATACTCACAATATCGAATAAACCTTCAGGGGCGTACTCAGCAATTTGTCCGGGGGGAATGGGGGGCGGTAGCAATTTTTTACTTACTCGGGTAGGGCTCAGCAGCCAATTGGGACCCCAAAACCCCATAAGAAACCATAGCTTTTGCAATTTAGAGTCCCTGTTACGGGGGGGAGGCTGCCTAACATTTTTCTAAATCAGTGGATGCGCATCATCCAGTGAGGCCTAAAACTCCTCTAGAAATCATAGATTTAACTAAGTCGGGGGGGGGGGGGGNCCCTGTCTACCCTTTCCCCCTCTTCCCCCTTCCCTTGATAAAAAAAAATAAAAAATGATGTCAAGAAGAAGGTATAATGTTACATTGTGTGTATACGCAACAACCCCCCTTCTGAACTTCTGACTCACTAATTTTCCGACCTATTGCAATATCGGACCATGGAACAACTATCGGACCTATGCCAGCTGTTTATTTGGTGGTGTATTTTTCGACCTACACAAGTCTGCTATACTGGGCCGAGCGCTGCCACATGGTGCCAGGACAAACTCCGGAAAGACAAACTCCTGAACGACAAACTCCGGAAAGACAAACTCCAGAAAGACAAACTCCTGACGAAACAAACTCCTGAAAATACAAACTCCTGAAATTATGAAATTTTTCTCTGAATGAAATATGATAAAATTCATAAACTTTAGGAGAAAAAATCCGCAAGTATCCTAGAAAAAATTCTCAATCTTTAGTAATTTGAATATGCTTCAAGCAGCAAAGTATTACAATGATCAGAATAACCAGAAAATTTATTATTGTTTATTTTTTTATTATTTAGTGCTGCGGCTAGGACATGCTAGGGGGCCGAGCGCTGCGGCCATGGGTTAGGTTAGTTAAGACACTTTCTGGGCCGAGCGCTGCGGCTAGGACAGGCTAGGGGGCCGAGCGCTGCGGCCATGGGTTAGGTTATGTTATGACACTTTTTTTAAATTTGATATCATGGAGTTTGTATTTCAGAAGTTTTTATTTTCAGGAGTTTGTCTCGTCAGGAGTTTGTCTTTCAGGAGTTTGTCTTGGCGCCCTGCCACATGTCCAAATAGCAGTTGTAAAACCACGTGCTAGTAGGTCGGATGTGTAATATAGCGGATTTTGCGTAGGTCAAGGTCAGAACAGAAGTGGAGTATAGCGGATTTGCGTAGGTCGAAAAATATACGATACGTCGTGCAAAGACGACAAAATGTATTGAATGATTGATTGAATTTTGCCATCTCAATAATATACGGGGTATTTGCGCTCTATTTTCACGCACTTCCTTGCACTGCTGCGAAACTAATAAAACTATTTGCAATCAATTATTGTAGTTAAATTACACAGTGTAAGGTTGTTAAATTTTGAAATATCATTTTTCCAAATATTGATATTTTCCTTGCTAATTGCAGCAACGTCAAACATTAGATCTTGATTGTATTAAACTTTTTTATCAATTCCTCTTATCTTTACAGTAAAAAGTTGTTACAATTTGTTTAAGTCTGTACGGAGCGAACAGAAGAACTGATGATATCAAGTCTTGAAATTAATTAACTGCGTCTTGTTTTTTAAAGTGTTGAGTCATTTTTTTTATCAGTTCAGTTTTAATATTGCTTATCAGGATTAGTAGTGGTAAGTGAATATATTTAAACATTGGGGATTCATTTATGAAATGATTTTATATGACAAACATTCAGCAAGTAAAACACTGACAATTTGATGGCGTGTCGCGCAAACAAAAATAACTTTCGAATAAAAGTATTGGTATATTCCTATTATTTTTGGCATTTTTAAAAGAAAAGATAAAGTAAACATTAAAAAGTAAAGTATTACAGATTTACGGTTCTCTAATATAGACAAAAAAAACTATTCAGTAATTTTGTCAAAATAGGAGTAGTTAGGGGTGCACAAAGTCTCCAAGGGGGTGCACAACAAAAAGTTCGGATTAGGTGCCCACTCCGGCCCCGTACACTAAAACTCTCATACGCCCCTTAACATAACTCAACCCGTCCTATTTTTAAATGGTTTTTACTCATGATCAATTCTTCGAATGTTATAAAACAAGTCTCAATTTAAATTATAATTCTCAGCAGTGCTTGGGATCCATTTAAGTTTGATCTGGATCCTGTATCGTTGTTTTTATGCTAAAGATTAATGATTCAGAGACAAGGAATTTTTTGAGAATTGCACTTGCTTTTGCAATAGTTCAGATTTGGAATTTGAAAGAAAAGTTTTTGGTTGATATTTTGTCCCTTGGATCCAAAACCTTGGATCCGTATATTTTTGCGGATCCGATCCTAAACGCTGATGTCAATTAATTTTCTGCGAGCAATTCAGGGATTCCTCTTGGATTAATCTGGCCGAGTGAACATTTGTATAATTAAAAAATACCAAAAAAAACAACATTAATACAACACTATTTGCTTATAATGGTACTTTAGTCTGTAGTATCTGCCACAAACAGTATCCTAGTTCATAAAATCTGCTGCAACTCGTATCTTAGTCCCACAAATTTGGGAATTCTTAACACTTGCTACTAAATCTTTTTTTACTAAATGTAAAACTTTATAAAAAAAAATTTCTACCCCATCCCACGATATCGGTTGTTAGTGAGCTAAGCCTGGACAGTCCAACCAAAAATATTGTTAATATTCTGACCAAATATATGTGGGTCCTCATGGTTTTTGCTAATTTGACAAACATAATTTACAGATACAACAATTTCGCTTCTCATTTGTTCTGAAATATGTGAAGTGAAGTGCATTGAACCGAAACTTCCAACTTTAGCGTTGAGCGGAAAATGGAGACTGAGACATTTCCCCTTCATCGTCTGGTCTGGAGAAATGAACTGGAGACTTTGACCTCCAGTCTGAAAGTAAAGGGGGTCAATATGGAGGTAAAGAAAACTTGGAATGAAATGAATATTTAAATGGTTTGTCTGAAATATTCTTTCACAATCTTTCAAGGTTCAATGTACAATGTACATTGTTCATGTTTAATGGTATTGATTAAGTCAGATTAACATCATTTAGGTTATTTTTAAAACGTTGCTGAAGAACTCAAATATAGACAAGTAAACTTCTAGGTTTTGTTATTTCGTAGTTCTTCTTGACCGACCCCTCCTCCCCCCTCCCATTTTCTGTTGATCTTTCTTTGATGGAGGGCATATTTTTTATTAATGGCCGATTATGTAAGATAATTAATTGTGTTTGAAGGATAAGGATACCCAGGGTAGAACCCCCTTGATGCTGGCTGTATGTCTGGGACACCTGGAGGCTGCCAGGATACTGGTTCAACATGGAGCTAACGTTAACACGGAGAGAGATGGGTGGACGGTAGTTCAGGTCAGACAAAGTTTCTATTAAAGAACCACCAACCCCCCCCCCCCCCCCCTACAGCAGGGATGTTTTTGTGTAATTTTTTCCCCAACTTGAGTAAAAAGTATGATCAGAAAGGAGTTGTGATGCTTAAATTTACTTGTTTTCAGGAGGCAACAGCTACTGGAAACTCACGTTTAGTTCATCTAGTATTGGAAGAGAGAGATAAATTAAGGTACTAGATCTAGAACAATGTTAGTTCATACTTTCCTATCAAACTGTTGCTCTTAATCAGAAGCTAACTACCGATTCATTATTAGCTTTAACGATTAATATTTTCAAATATCTGAATATAGAAAATGAACATCCAAAAAACTTGGCGTGTTTGTAAAAAACTGATCTTCCATCATAAGAATTGCGTGTCTTATTTTACACCTGTAATGTTAAAACCTTGACCAAAAATAATTTTCCTCCTTATTTCAGTGTGATCAGATATAGGTCTAAAGGGTCCCATTGTTAACCGTGCATGAAATGGAGAGGTGTCTCGAAATATTGGCAACAGTCTCGATATTTAAATACAAAAAAGTATTTTACACAAATTTATTAGGTATGGAGCCCGGATGGGTGGTATCCCCGAACTGTTGATAAAACTGAAGGATGTCCCGGACTTCTATGTTGAGATGACCTGGGAGTTTACTAGCTGGGTCCCACTTGTCTCCAGGTACAATTTTACCCCAGAACCCTGTTCTACTTTCGTTGGATTAATTTTCAAACCTTGGATTTAAGTTGAAAGATCAAAATTTTCAACACCTTTTATGTTTCGTTATTTTCAGATAACTTTATTTCTCATTTATTTAGGATGTGTCCAAGTGATACTTACAAGGTTTACAAAAGAGGAAGCAGTGTAAGGTAGGACTAAGATATGAATTATTATATAATTATAAACGCAAGAGATTTGTGAATATTTTCATTTTTTTATTTTCGTTGAACACCATGTTCGATTCGTCGTATTTTCCTGAATATTGATTAATTAATTAATCGATTTAGAATTTTCCTGAATTTTGTATATTCAGAGTGGACACAACTCTGCTGGGGTTTGATCACAGTAGCTGGACAAGGGGAAGCAGAACCTACATTTTTACAGGTTAAACATGATTTGATTTGATTTGATTTGATTTGATTTGATTTGATTTGATTTGATTTGATTTGATTTGATTTGATTTGATTTGATTTGATTTGATTTGATTTGATGAATAATAACAGGGGTATATAATTTCAAGGATTGTCAAGAGGGAAATTTTTTGCCTTCTTCCCAGGGAAAAATGGCCACTTTTTCACGATAAATAAGTTTTTTTTCGGCCAAAGGGTTCTTTATTTTTTTCTGAGAAGTTTTAAAAGTCTTACAAATAGAAAATAAAAAGGGTGAGCGCGAATAAAAAAATGTATTCCCTGAATCAACAATGAATGATTTAGTACACATTAATGAAAATAATATTGGTATACCCATTTAAAGAGGAGGGTGAGTTTGACCAATTTTAACAAATTTCGCATTAAAAAAATTGTGGAAAAAAATATTTTACACCCACTTTTCTCAATTTTTCACGTTTTTTTCACCTTTTTCATTCAAATACCAGCTAGGAGTTATAAACACCTACCTGTTTGTCAATAATCTCATTACTAACATCAGAACAAAGTATAAGGTCTTTCAGATCACTTCCCCTTATTTTCCCCCTATTTTATCACATTTTCCCATTTTGTTAATATTTTTATCATTTTCTGGATTTCTGAATTCATTTTTCATCGAAAATAAAAAACTTTTGCACACAGGTTTCAATAGGATATTTTTGTTGTTAAACAAAATAAAAGGAGGGGGGGGGGGGAGGGTTTTTCCTTCTTTTTTACATGTTTTTAAATCTACCAAAAAGTCTGATTCAAAGACAAACTAGGTCTAATATTAGACCGAAGTTAAAGGGTTTTCAGATCAAACTCACCCTCCCCTTTTAGGAAAGCTTAAAAAAGTCTTACTCCAGTATAGCTGAGCAGAAAAACATATATCATATGCATAATAATGATTTAAAGGACAAAACCTTAACCAATGTAATAAAGATAAATTATCAAGTCATCGAACGATAAAGTTTGTCAGAAAAAAAAATTGGAAGTAAGAATCAAAATATCAAAGAAAACTTTTAGAAAAAAAATTGATTATTGATTCATGAGATTAATTTCAGGAGAATCCAACACTGCCAAATTTATAGAAATAGATCATGATACTCAACAGGTAATTTCAGTTGTGCTAAATAATTTAATAGACATAAAAATGATTTTTTATAAAAATTTGTCATAAAGTGTCTTAGATACACAACTCAACATATATATAATAAAGCTCCTTGATCAAATATATTTATATTTGTTTGTTAGCTATAGCTGGCCAAATGGCTGAACCAAATGGGCTACATTTTGTTTGAGGGAACTCATGGGTACCCTGGGAGTAAAATTTTGCTTTAAAAATTCGCTTTTTTTCCTCTTAAAAATCGATTTTTTCCCAATATTTCCCCCTCAAAATTCTAACTTAATTTTTGTCCAAAATCTATGGGTAACGCGGGACACTTGAGCTAGTTTTTTGATAAAATTGGCAGGTTACAGACCTCTCTTAATGTCACAATATAACCCACTTTATGTTACGAACACACATGCATGTTTACTCTGAAACTATGCCTTATTTTGATCCTCATATCAAGGTGTATGAAGAGGAGATGAAGATGAATACCGGGGATTTGGAAACTTTAAGCTTCACATCGGTGGATCAAGTTGAGCATAGGTTGAGCACTCCTCTGGTTCAAACATATCTTGGTAATTTTTATCATTCCAGGGGATTCACACCTTTTTTTTAATAATAGTCAGTTTTTTAATGTCGCTTTCTAAAGCATCATTTTTCTTCGCACATCAGAAAGTTGAGAAATTTCACTGATTTTCCTTTTTTTTTGATTTGAACATTTCCATGAATTCTTAAAAATCCTAAACTTTGATTTATAAATGTTTCATCTCGACTTACCATAAACCTCACATACAAAAAAAGCTAAGAAATTTAAGCGAGTCTCGACAAATTTCGAATTTCGTTAAACTTAAATTTAATTTCAGACACAGACAATATCAGCTTTGATCGAGTAAAGTCCGGATTGTTTGGTTGGGGTAGCGATAAATCTGAGACTGTGTCCGGGATGGAATGCAAGGTAATTTCGAGAATTACAAAGAAAAGTTGAAAAAAATATTTCATCTTTTAATCGTTATAATCACTTTTTAATCATAGATTAAATAATCAATAATACGTTTTAAATAATTAGGTGTTTGCCGCAAACAATGTGGAGGTTGTCACAAAGACGAGGACGGAGCATATGTCCAAGGAGGACAAGGAGCTAGCTAAAACTAACAAGAACCCTCTCCTCTCTATCTTCGGTCCCTCGGAGACAGAGGTGAACCACATCGGAGCTGCGGAGGGTGCCCCGGAGGTGACGGAGCAAGACTACTTCTCCGACAAGAAAATTGACATCGGAAAGCCCAAAGAGGAGTTCAAAAAAGGTCAAAAATTTAAGGTAAACATGGAAAAAGATATATTTTAGTTAAATTTCATTAGATTAAACGGCCGACTGATTATCTGAATTTGGATCAATTCAATCACTGCTTGATATGTTATTTGGTTGATTGATTGATTGATTGATTAGGCCCAGCTCTGGTTGTGCGAGCAGTATCCCCTATCCCTACAGGAGCAGATAATGCCAATAGTTGATCTTCTGGCAATATCAAACACACATTTCCAGGAACCAATATTATACTTAAAGATTTAAGTTCAAAACTGCAAATTTTTTAAGAATACCAGCTTTTGGATGAAAATTTTTCCCTATATAAATCAACCCACCCAACAGAGAACCTTAAACCCAAGCTAAGCATATTCTTGTGGTGCTAAAGAGCTCCCCAATCAAAGTTTGAGACAAATTGGTCCAGTTACATTTAAACCAAACAATAGACAGACACAGAGATCACTACTTAATATTTTACTTCTGTCTGGAGTTACCCTCTTCTTTTCAATATAACTATATGATAAACATCATCTCCATAAGAAACAAAAACAACAAAAAACTTTTTTGAAAGTAAAATTTGCAAATATTCACTTCTTAAAAATGTTTTTAAAACCGTTATTTTTCAGATTGTTTCCGTAATGAAATAGAAGTGGCTGGGGGTTTAATTTAATCAAATTCAAAAGATTAATCTTTTTCCAACCTTCTTTTCCTTCCCAAATTAAATAATTTAATCACGAAAAATGAAAATTTAGGTATTTTTTGGCAAAGTTCTCCTCCAAAAAGCTTTTAAGAGTTATTACAAAGGTTTTTAAATCATTTAAAATTTTAGCTCATAATAAATAAAAATGTTGGTGATTTATTAGAAATTGAAAGATTTTATCCACATGCAGTTACCCTCCGGGTTCCCTGTAAAGATAGAGATTCCAATCTTCCATGTAATAAACGCTAGGATAACATTTTCAAATATTCAGGTTAACAAAATATTTTCAAATTTGGAATATAGTATGATCATAATTACCTCAGTTTCTTCAAATTTTTTTGGGGAAAAGAAAAAAAAATGGAAGGTACTGTAAGCGTAATTTCAAGTGACCCTCCATACAAAGATGTCAAGGTCATATTTACACAGTACCATTTAAAGGTTTGTCTGATCAAGTATGAGTTAGATATCAAAGGTTTTTTTTACTTAAACTGGTTAATTTCAATTGCAGTTTCTTTGCTTGAAGTAACTTTCGCAGAAAGAATGGAAAAATTCACAAAATTTAACACAATTTTGATAATAATTTTGTTTCAACGGTTTCCTTCTAAATCTGGCATTGCCATCTTTGCATTGAGGGTAACTAGAAATTACGCTTACAGACCTTTGTAGTACACTTTTTACGCAAAGTAATTCATTTTCTTAAATAATGCTGTAGAAACCCTTCAACAAATGGGAAATGGCTTAGAAGAGGGGGAATAATTTTAACGATAATATTACTCCTTATTCCAAAATAATTAGATTTATCCAAAATTACATATAAATTAATTTTAAGGCTCTGGACTCGGGTATAGCTGGAGTAACTTCAATCAAAGAGGATTGCGGGAGGAGCTCGGCGGCCATAGACGATTCCGTCTTTGAGGTTCCAAGAGGTAAAAGTTTAAGATAGAAAAAATTTGAAGTTCATGTTAAAACTTGTTTTACCAAAATAAACTTGTGATTAAGTTAATAACGATGAATGATTAATGAACCTAGTTCGGCTTTGGATTAGATATTAGCACGTATTGTGACGTCGTAAACTGTTGTATCACTTTAAAACAGCTGTTTTAAACTTTAATCTAATGGCCTTTCATTGGCTTATGAGTAATAACTCTTATTTTCTACTAGCTAGAGTTTTTGAATTTTTTTAGACTGTCCACAAATAAATTCCACCTAATCGGTCCAGCCGTTTGGCCGGCTATTCGCAACATATATATGAAATATTATTATTAATATGAATGTCTTGTTTTATATAGAAGACCAGCTGAAGGGCCCGGCGTTGCCCGGGATGAAAAATTGAAGAAAAAAATATTGAAAAAAAAGTTTTGATTAATATTAATTCTGTCTCACAATCATGACACTAACAAATTCCCTATTTTTTTAAATTGTTTTTTTTAGCCTGAAACCTTTTAAATTTAAAGAAATCATGTTGGGGTCTAATACGTCTATTTTAAGTCGGAATCATTTTTATTGAGTTTTTACATTTTAGTCTTGCTTTTGACTTGTCAAGTCCTGCACTCACATGAAACATGTCAAATATGTGAGGAATTAATTAAACAGTTTTAAGAAATAAGTTATCGTATTTTTTAACGAAGACCGGAGAATAAGTTCAAAAATTCGTTTTCTATGGATCCAGATCCATAGCACTGCTAAAACCTGTTCATTTAGGATACACTCGTCTCGGAGGTTCAAGTGAGAACACAATGCGTCAGTATGGAGGGAACGAAGAACACCTATTGCTGCAGTACGCAATTAGACAAAGCTTAGAACAAACTTCAGAACAGGTAGCTACAAAATATTGTCGTCTTCTAGAGAAGAAAATCTTTAAAAAATCCGCGAATCTGCATTTCTCGAAAGTGAATGGGGAACAGTACCAACACAAATTACGCAACTTCAAGGACGACCTGAAACACTATAAAATGCTTCCTTAAGATAGTTTTGGGGTTCTATCTTAGAAATAGTATATTAATGATGCATGGTTTACAGCCGCAGGAAACAAGGAATCTGGAAATATTTTGTACACTGTTCAGTCTTCTCTGAAGTCTCATTCTTTGTGGGTAACTCTTATCTAAAAATGATTCGTATTAAAGGGACTGTGAGCGTAATTTAAAGTGCCCCATTTACAGTGGCACTCTTCAATCCTTTGTCTGATCAAGTATGAATTGTTAAATAAGTACTTATTAGAACCGAAAATTCAACGGCGTTTATAGAATTTCCCTGTTTCCTTTTTAACCATTTATGTTCCATGAACAGGTTAACATCTGGGAGGCTCTTGATTCCTCCCCTCCTGGACCAAGGGAGGAGGGGGATGGAGAGAACATGGAAGGATTAGCTCAACACCAGAGATCCGTTCTTTCCCAGTCAAATAGTTTAACCTTCAGTCTCAGTGCAGAGGAACGACAGCTGCAGGTAAAAAAAATTACAAGTTTAATTTTTTCTCCAATTTGAGATTGGTTTCTTTTGTGGTTTTTACTTGCACATAAAATTATTTTAAAGTGAATTTAAAAAAATCAAAATCTGAATTATAAATTTACAGTGCGTTTCAAATCCTATATTGTTTGTTTTTAATCTTGTTGACAGAAACAATCTCAACAACTGACGAGGGTCAACTGGCAATCCGGACCGAAATATATTTTCAATAAAATGCAGAAATACCATTTACTTAATTTACTCCAAAGAGGTTTTTAATATGATCCTATCTTTTTAAACCTTCTAAAAACCTGTTAAAACTTAAATAATATAATTTTTATATAAAATAAAATAAATCTCGTATTAATTTTAGGAGGCCATAGAGGCCAGTATGCGTGAGAACCCTGGGGTCCCGACCTCTGATTTCCCTGCTCAGGATTCTGTGGGGGTCGAGGATGATCTAACTATAGCGCTGAGGCTGAGCGAGGAGCAGGAGAAGCTGAGACAGGAGCAGATGAGGACGGAGGAGGAGAATATGCTGGCTAGGGTCCTGGAGCTCAGTATGAAGGAAAAGTAGGAAAAAGCGCGAAATCAAAATCACTAATTTTTTATATTAAGTAATTGTTACCATTTACTCATGCTTTAAAGCTTTATAAGAGAATATATAAACCTTTGTACAAAACGCTGTTAGATAAAAGAAAAAGCACTAAAAAATGAATTGTAACGTTTTTCATCGATGTTGCCAACTAAAATGATTTATTAATCGGAACAATTGAGCCAATTTTTTAATTTATAAAATTCTCATTAAAAAGTTCCTGAACGTTAGTAAATTAGTGTTAAATGTTGTTGTATCACGCGTCTTCTAAAACAAAAATAATTATTGAATTATTTACCTCAAAATTTAAGTGTACAGTACACTGAACACTAAGGGTGTTATTGGCAACGCAAAATTCACAATCCATATTGTACATCGTACAGCTTGCAATGCGCGCAAATTTAAGATAATGTCTGTCAAATATTTGTATATGTAAATGTTAATGAAACTGAGGAGATTTGATAATGTTGAATATTAAATGTACCGTGATAATCGAAGTATGCATTTTATCTCGTTTGCTTCAAAATGTATTTGGTCCAGTATACTGTAAACTAATCGGTCTAGTAAACTGTTAACTATTTGGTCCAGTATACTGTAAACTATTTGGTCCAGCATGCTGAAAACTATTTGTTCCAGTATCCTGTAAACTATTTGCTCCAGTATACTGTAAACTATTTGGTCCAGTATACTGTAAACTATTTGGTCCAGTATACTGTGAACTATTTGGTCCAGCATGCTGAAAACTATTTTTTCCAGTATACTTTAATCTATTTGGTCCAGTATACTGTAAACTATTTGGTCCAGTATACTGTAAACTATTTGGTCCAGTATACTGTAAACTATTTGGTCCAGTATTGGGGGTCACTGGTCTTCTCACTTGGTAGGGGTCCTTTAAGATTTATTATGACATTGATTTTGATCCATTTCATTTTGATCCGGAATTATTTTTCTGTTAAATCAAGTTGTATTGAGTTTATTGTTTCTAAATAAGAATTTTATTTTATGGTTTCATTTATATGCTTGACTCCCAACCCTGGATTTACATTCAGCTCTGAACTGAGTTTATGCATTGGAACTTGAACGGAAGGGAGCTCAAGCCTTAAATATCAGATTGAAAGATTGACACCGATTATTTTTGTTATTTTTATTATTGAGAAAAAAAAGTTTTCTACCCTGTTGATAATATATTTCAATACTCATCTAGATTGTCAAAAAATACACTGCTATAAAAAAAAAATCTTGATTAAAAGTTTGCTTGTTTAGGGATTTGGGTATAGGTGCGGATACACAGGGTGATGAATATCAGTTCGCGTACACCCTACCTTCCCAGTCCCAGGTGGAGGACAGCTTCAGTAAGCTCATCATCAAGGAGACCAACGAGAACAACAACCTAGAGGACAGGGAGCTCCAGTTTGAGGTGCATTAATCAAGCAACAAAAAATAAACTAACACGTTTTTTTAAACTTGCAAAAACTCTTTACCCTCAAAGAGTCTTATTTGGTTATATTTTATTTGTTGTATAGGATGAAGAGGAGGAAGGGGGCGGGGCTGGAAGGCTCCACCTACCCTCCAACAGCTGTGCCTACTGTGGTGTGCATGATCCCTCTACCCTTGTAAACTGTAATATCTGTAAACGTTGGTTCTGCAACAGTCGGGGAAATACATCCGGCAGCCATATTGTCAATCATATGGTCAGAGCTAAACACAAGGTCGGTTTTACTCATTTTTAGGTTTTTGTTATAACAGAGAAATATGTTTTCAAGAACTAACCCCCAGGCCACCTGAAAACTTTCAAACCTTTAATACATTTGTTTTCTTTTGTAGGTTTAGAGATTAAAATCTTAAAAAAGACGACCTTTAATTAGTCCAAAGTTGAAATAAGCCAAATTGATCAGTTAAAAATATTTTCATCAATGTAAATAGTAAGTAAAAAGCATGTGTCGCTGTACTTCATTTTTGAGACAGAAATCTTATAAATTCAAACAGGGGTTCTTCCTTCTTGTAAAGAAAATTGACATTTTCTTCCGAAGTATATATATTTTTCTCCCTGTATATAAAGTAGATCTCTGTCATTTTGTTTGTGTGACTCATAAACCACTTGATCGATTTGCCTCAAATTTTGATTGAGTAATTTTGTTTAACAACGGCAATATTCTTAGCTTTAAACACTTTTAAGTTGAGTAGGTTGACTTTAATAGAGAAAGTTTTCCATTCATGTTTGGGTTATGTAGGGATAATCTTAATTGTTCAGATACTTCACCCAATCAATATATATCAGGAGGTGACCCTGCACAAGGACGGCCCCCTAGGAGAGACTGTGCTTGAGTGCTACAGCTGCGGGGTGAGGAACGTGTTCGTTCTCGGGTTCATACCCGCAAAGGCGGACAGTGTAGTAGTTCTACTCTGTAGGCAACCCTGCGCTGCACAGAATAGTTTAAAGGTAAAATACGGGGAGTGGTGGGGAGGGGGGGAATAAAGAAGTGGACTTCAAATGTAAGATTTTTTGTACCTTTACCCCCAAAATTCATTGATAATATAAATAAAAATGAAAACGTCACGTTTCGAGAAAGAAAATTTTTTTACATCTGTAAAATGAGATAGATGTTAGAAAGTTAACTCCAGTCCTGGTCTTTCTAACTTTTTTTACAGAAAAGATTTCGAAGATTTGGTGGTGGGNGGTTGACTTCTTCTGACAATTTTCAATCAGAGTTACCTTTACTAGGGCTTCTTGCAGATCTCATATATCACATATCACACCAGTTAAAATCGTTATTTCCCTAATTAGTAAAAAAAAAAAATTATTTAAGTTTTCTAAACAAACAAACGAGAGAAAGTTTTTTTTAAGGAGAAGAGAATTTATTTTTAGATAGATATATAATATCTTGTTTTCTACGGAGAGATGGTTGATCTTATATCTATCTATCTATTTATAATTTGTCGATCTATCGATCTATCTATCTATCTATATATTATAATGTCAGGCCCCAATTACGCAGGAATTCACTCCACCCACCAATGTTAATGACTGTTGTTCTCTAGGATATGAACTGGGATCAGGAACAGTGGCGACCTCTGATCTCTGACCGGCAGCTGTTGAACTGGCTGGTCAAGGTTCCCAGCGACGGAGAACAGCTCCGTGCTCGTCAGATCACCGGCGCGCAGATAAACAAATTAGAAGATTTATGGAAGGAGAATATTGATGCAGAGTTCCAGGTTCTTATTTGATCTGGTCTCATTGGTTTCAATTTGATTTAATTTTGATTAAAAAGTTTGAATAAGTTTACTTCAATTCTGATTCAATTTTGATTTAATTTTGATTCAACTTTGATTCAACTTTGATTCAACTTTTATTTAATTTGATTTGATTTTCATGACATTTTTTAATATGATTAAATATATCGATTAAAGTGATTAAATTATGATTAAATCTTGATTGAATTTTGATTAAATTTTGATTCAACTTTGATTCAACTTTGATTCAACTTTGATTCAACTTTGATTCAACTTTGAATCAATTTTGATTCAACTTTGATTCAACTTTGATTCAACTTTGAATCAACTTTGATTCAACTTTGATTCAACTTTAATTCAACTTTGATTCAACTTTGATTCAACTTTGATTCAACTTTAATTCAACTTTGATTCAACTTTGAATCAATTTTGATTCAACTTTGATTCAAAGTTGATTCAACTTTGAATCAACTTTGATTCAACTTTGATTCAACTTTAATTCAACTTTTTTCTGTCAATTTTTATTCAAAAGTTATAAAGTTTAATTGAATTTTATTTTATTATATGAAATTTATTTTTCAGTGCGATTCAATTTTGAATAAATTTTGATTCAATTTGATTCAATTTGATTCAATTTTGATTCAATTTTAATTTAATTTTGATTCAACTTTTATTCAACTTTGAATTAACTTTTCTTTCAATTTGGATTCTATTTAAATTCAATTTTGTTTCAATTTTTTTTCAATTTTGTTTCAATTTTGTTACATTTTTGTTTAATTTTTTCCAACTATGATAAAATTCTGTTCCCATTTTGTTCCAATTTGGGTTGAATTGGAATTCAGAAGTTTGATTAATTTGGATAAAGTTTGATTCAAGTTTAATTCAATTTGGATTGATTTTGATTTGGTTGTTAATTAAATGATGAAGTCATATAAAACTGGTGATGTTCAGGATCTAGAGAAGCCTGGAGTAGATGAAGACCCTCAGCAGGTTCTCCTCAGATATCAGGTAAACATTATACACCATATAATATAATTCCACACAAAAAAAAAACATCCAATCCAACTACTCAAAATAAAATGGAAGATCTTTTATCTCTCGAAATGATTCTCAACCACCCCAAAACATAATATTTTTCCTTTAATCTAAATAGTAAATACAATCTGATGGAATTCTTTAAATTCATTTTTAATTTTGCGCCAAGCTCAAGCAGTTTTAACATTCTGAGCTGGGAACTTTAGAATGCTGGATATTAATGCTTAATCCTCTCTTTTTGCTAATCTCGAGACTAACATAATTTCTAGATTATGTTAGTCTTGAGATTAAATATTAAGATCAACAAATTGGATTCTAACAAGGCCAGATTGGTTCGTTTTCCTGACTGAAAGGCCCTTCACTTAATTTCTCACCCATTTATTTATTAATACATTAATTAAAATTGGATACAAAAGTATCTCAAACATATTTTTAAATATTTTTCTTCACAGATTAATTTACAGAATGGCCGATCACAAATTCTTGATTTGTTAGAAATTGCGGATTTCTCTCATGGGATAGACTTTATTTTCAAGGCTGTCATTGGTCAATACAATTTACGAACTAAATTCCTGCACTCTCATTGGAGAAAATAATGTAAGGATATCCAAAGAAAGAGAAAAAGAGTGGATTAAGGAATAAAATTAAAAGTTTCCACAGTGGATATTCGGATTTAGTAGTTAGGATTAAAGGTTATCCATTCTAAAGTTCCCAGCTCTGGGTAAAAATATTTTTTTCGGGAGCAATGATTTCTAGCTTTTTTTAAGCTTTACAAAAGTATCCAGCCAAGTAAATGTATTTCTAATCTGTTTGTTTTTAATGTTCAGGATGGATACCAATACCAGAATATATTCGGTCCCCTCGTCAAACTAGAGGCCGACTACGACAAGAGGCTGAAGGAGAGCCAGACCCAGGACAATATCGAGGTCAGGTGGGACGTCGGCCTCAACAAGAAGATAACGGCGTACTTCACAATGGCCAAGAATGACAGCGACCTACGCCTGATGCAGGGTGATGAACTGAGACTCAGGTATAAGCTTTGAATTGTACATTAATATTGAACTTTGGAATGGGGTAAGGGGGAGGTTCAGATCTGTTATTAGATGGATAAAAAATTACCTTAAGCGTGGCATTTAACTAATTTTTAATCTACGGATAGAATGGGTGTAATTAGTAGTATCTTTCGTAATTTTTACCTCTTTCTTTCAGATTTTTTGGGATTACGATTCAGTTTTAGTTTCCTATTTTTTTATGGTTGGTGCACTAGATACAATCAGAGATAAGAGAGTTACAGAGATCGATTATCAGCTAAAATATGCGATATTTTCCACAGCATGTTCTATTGGGTACAAGTACTGTACACGACCAATCAGCAAACATCTTTATTTAGGGATATTTAAGGATCCTTTGGATACGAAACACAAAATCTTCAACAAAAAAAAAAGAATGAATTTATAAATGTAATGTTTCATGTCTAAAATTGGAGTATTTTTTTTAAAGTTGTAAAACTTAACCCCCGAATGGGTATTATGTTGAACAAGTGGCCGTGAGATGGCACTCTAATAACCTATCGTAAAAACGTAGCATGTCGTGCCGGGTCTATTTAGGCCTTCGTAGCCCACCCTGTGAAATGAGATAAGCAGTCTGAGTAGTCTGGATACAATATTCTTTTAGCATACTTCTTGACCCAGTGTACACAATTTGTTTTGCCTAGGTATTTGGGAGACCTTCAGAAGTCCTGGTCCGGAGTAGGTCACGTGATTAAGGTTGCGGACAATTTTGGAGAAGATATTGGAATAGAGCTGAAGAGCAACCAAGGAGCTCCCACCACCTGCACGTCGAACTTCGTCATCGACTATGTCTGGAAGTCCACCAGCTTCGACCGGATGCAGGCGGCTCTACGGAAGTTCGCCGTAGACGACACTAGTGTATCCGCGTATATCTATCACAGGCTTTTGGGACATGACGTAGATGATGTTTTGTTTAGAACTCATCTCCCTAAACATTTCTCAGCTCCGAACCTTCCTGATCTAAACAGATCCCAGGTTAGAACTCATTTACATATCATTTCTCAGCTCCGAACCTTCCTGATCTTAACAGATCCCAGGTTAGAACTCATTTATTCAACATTTCTCAGCTCTGAACCTTCCTGATCTAAACAGATCCCAGGTTAGAACTCATTTAATTAACATTTCTCAGCTCCGAACCTTCTTTATCTAAACAGATCCCAGGATAGAACTCATTTAATTAACATTTCTTTGCTCCGAACCTTCTTTATCTAAACAGATCCCAGGTTAGAACTCATTTAATTAACATTTCTTTGCTCCAAACCTGCCTGATCTAAACAGATCCCAGGTTAGAACTCATTTAATTAACATTTCTTTGCTCCGAACCTTCCTGATCTAAACAGATCTCAGGCTAGAACTCATTTAATTAACATTTCTTTGCTCCAAACCTTCCTGATCTAAACAGATCCCAGGTTAGAACTCATTTAGTTAACATTTCTCAGCTCCGAACCTTCTTTATCTAAACAGATCCCAGGTTAGAACTCATTTAATTAACATTTCTTTGCTCCGAACCTTCCTGATCTAAACAGATCTCAGGTTAGAACTCATTTAATTAACATTTCTTTGCTCCAAACCTTCTATATCTGAACGATGCCATTTTAGAACTCATTTATTAAACGTCTTTCCAAAACATTCTGATCTTTATAGTATATGTTCTATAAACTTGATACTTTTAGGTGTACGCTGTAAAGCATGCCTTGCAGCGTCCCCTGTCCTTGATCCAGGGACCTCCAGGAACTGGAAAGACGGTTACTTCTGCTACTATTATCTACCAGCTGGTTAAACTACACGGAGGGCCAGTTCTAGTCTGTGCGCCATCTAATACAGCTGTAGATCAGCTTACAGAGAAGATCCACAAAACCGGTTTAAAGGTAAGAATTTAGTTTATTTTCCCGAAACTCTTCGAAATATATTTAATTCGATTTAACTAGGTTGTACGAGTATGTGCCAAGTCTAGAGAAGCATTAGACTCTCCTGTAGCTCATCTAGCACTACACAATCAGATTAAAAACCTGGAGGGAACAGGAGAACTACAGAAGCTCCAACTACTCAAGGATGAGACTGGAGAACTGTCAAGTAACGATGAGAAGAGATACAGGATTCTCCGAAAGCAGAGTGAGAAGGATCTGCTCGATCTAGCCGATGTAATCTGTTGTACATGTATTGGAGCCGGAGATCCCAGACTGGCCAGGATGAAGTTCTCTTCTATACTGATAGATGAGAGCATGCAGAGTACTGAACCTGAATGTATGGTACCCGCTGTACTTGGGGCTAAACAGCTCATATTGGTTGGTGACCACTGTCAGCTTGGTCCTGTAGTTATGTGTAAGAAGGCTGCCAACGGAGGACTGAGGTAGCCTAAGATTTTATAGTATTAAAAAAATGTTCTGGATATCTGAGGTCATTTTTGGTCACATAAAAATAGAATTGGTACCTTTGTGGATCAATAACTTAACTCTTAATAAAGTATTACTTTAAAAAATTCCTACACAGCCCTTGACATTTTTTTTTTGCAGTCAGTCCCTGTTTGAGCGTCTTGTTGTTCTTGGAATCCGTCCTTTCCGTCTCGAGGTTCAGTATAGAATGCATCCTCAGCTCAGTAAGTTCCCATCCAACTTCTTCTACGAGGGTTCGTTGCAGAACGGAGTATCCGGTGAGGACCGGAAGCTGAATGTAGAGTTTCCCTGGCCTCAACCTGATATACCCATGATGTTTTATGTTGCAACAGGTTTGTTCAATTCTATTAAACAAAAGTTAGCTTGTTCAACAAAATCAAAGTTTTCAGTAAATATCAATGGATGGGATTGGGGTTGGGGGGTAGGCGATATCTGTATTTGATGAAATTGTATTTAATAAAGATATTAAATACATATTTACAAGTTCATTTTGTGTTATAGGACAGGAGGAGATCGCTGGAAGCGGAACCTCATTCCTGAACAGGACTGAGGCGGCCAGCGTCGAGAAGATCGCGACAAAGTTCCTCAAGGCCGGGATTAAACCTGAACAGATCGGCGTGGTCACTCCTTACGAGGGACAACGTAGTTTCCTGGTCCAGTATATGCAGTATCAGGGTTCCCTCCACTCCAAGATCTACCAGGAGTTGGAGATTGCAAGTGTGGACGCGTTCCAGGGTAGAGAGAAGGATATCATTATTATCTCCTGTGTTCGATCTAACGAACATCAAGGGATAGGTTTCCTAGCGGATCCAAGACGTCTGAACGTAGCTCTAACCCGGGCCAAGTATGCTGTGATTGTTGTAGGCAATCCTAAAGTTCTCTCAAAGCAACCTCTATGGAACCATCTTCTCCACCATTACAAAGAGAACAGGTATGCATAGCACAGAACCATAGTTTCTATAATAAAATGCGGTTCTTAGATTTCGGTTTGTGTTTTTTTGAAGTTAATTGCTGTTCTCCAGAAATGGTTAGAAATTTTGTTAAAGTCAATCGCAGATTAAACTTATTATTTTTTATGCCCATAATCTTTTCAGTAATTATAATTAATGCTAAATTATCATGTACTTATTTGAAATGTCGTCGTTTCTTAGCAGTGTAAAAGTAAATAAGTTATAAATTTATTTATTGAACAATTCTATTTAGATGTCTTGTGGAGGGTCCCTTGTCCAACCTGAAGGAGAGCCTTATGCAGTTCTCTAAGCCGAGAAAGCTTGTGAATGCCATGAACCCTGGGAGCCACTTCATGAACACCGCCATGTTTGACGCTAGGGAGGCAATGGCGCCTGGTGGAGTGTACGACAGGTATTTAAATTTTATTAAGATTTGAATTTTAAAGATTAAAATTTTCTTACCAAACCTAAGGATCCAAATAACCGTTAACTTTCCTCAAGTTCTAATTTTCCAACCCTTCTATATTTAAAACTTTATAATATTTCAACTTAAACGAATCAGAATTCATAGTTTGAAATGTCTAAAGTGAATAGCATCAGGTAGCAAAGATATGTGGATAAGAAAATTAGAGTCTGTTGTGTGTTATCCTCCAGGTCAAAGATTTGATACACCTGACTTGTGTTGTATTTAGGATAAGAGGAAGAATTGAGACTAGACCCGGAGCAAGGACGGATATCAGACATGATCCTCTCACTTATATTGGACCTGACCGCCAAGCTACTCTACCTCCTAGCAACCTTCCAATCCCTGTAGGAATATTCATGAACATGGCCCATGTACCTCCCAGGTAAAACGGAAAAATGAAGGATTAGTTGTAACTCTCAAAATATTTGGTTTTGAGATCAGTGGGGCCAAGCTTTTATATTGGCGTGGCTTTTTCAAACACAATGATTTGATTGATTGGTAAGATGCATTCTAGTTGTTAGGTTTAGTGCTTTATTTTCTAATCTTAGGATTCATGCTTGCCTATTCATCTTATATATATTATTATTAAAGATTTATTCACACACATTTAATATACATACATATATTACATATTACATATATTAATGGTATAATTTAAATTTGTTTTGTTATGAATGATATCAGATGTATTCATTATTCACTCTCATAATCTCCAATTTCATAAACCTGCTATTTTAAAGAAATCTATAGTCAGACTTTTAATAATATTTTTCTTTCCGGAATAAATTCCTTGCACTTAAAAAGTTGATTCAGGAAAAGTACCAAATTTTGGTAACAATAAAAATGTAAGCAATATTTAGAACATGTCAGCTCGTAATTAAAACACATTCTAACTGCATACAGACTTTTTCAGCATATTCTTGATGTTTCTAATAGACTTGACATTCAGACTAATCAAAGGGTGTAAACCCATTATCGATGTTGCAGGTAGACTTAACATCCACATTTCAAAGGGTCTAATCCAATTTTTGTTGCTAGTAGACTTTTAACATCCACAATAATCAAAGGGTATAAACCCATTCTCGATGTTTCTAGTAGACTTGACATCCACAATAATCAAAGGGTGTAAACCCATTCTCGATGTTTCTAGTGGAATTGATATTCACATTTATCAAACGGGAACCTAAAAGGTTTCCTCTCGAACCTACAAGTTCTATAAGGGATTCAGCCCTAGTCCTCTTATAATTAGCAAACATTTTGCATGCTTTCTTGAGAGAGGTGTTGACTCCTCAACTGCTCTCAACTAAGTATATATACTAAGTAATCCTCCTTGTGTCGTAGTTCTCTTTATTGTGTTTTATATAAGTTAGCTTGATCTAGATTCTTCTATTTTTAGAAGAAAAAATAGAATTAATTGAAAAGAATAAGGAAGGTTTTCGTACATGCTCAATGAAAGTTATGTTTCAATGTTGTTTTCACCTTTAATTTCAAATTTCAATGTGTTTGTTTTTTGTTCGTTAATGTATCAATATAGGCAACATGTATTTATAGTCTATATAGCTTTATAACAGTTTCATTCATTTCTTTAGATTAACTTGCAGTATCGTCCATGTCTCGTAATTTTGGACCACCCTCAGCCCTCCCACTGGTTGAAAGTGTTGCAAGTGAACAACTCCCAATTCCCATCAAGCTTCAAAATCCAAACTTAAGACTGTTCCTTTTTACTCTCACTGTTACCCTTTTTCAGATCCCCACATTTATTACATCTAGAATTTATTGACTAAAGATTACAGAAATTTTATGAGCAAACCTTGATACAAATGCTTTGCTCGTGGGAATTTTTTTTTAAAGAAGCTACAAGAAAGGACTTTAATCTTTTATTCCCCTTTTGAGTTTTTAGTTACAGGGATAACATTAGTTCCTACCAGGGAGTAAGGAATAGAAGGGAGATACAACTGACGCGGTTCGCCCTACCATATGATTATACATGCTTCGCAGACGGGTACTCCATTTGTATAAGAAATATTCAGAATAGGTTATTGTAAACGCGGTAAGTGTACATCAGACAAATATTTCTTATACAAATGGAGTACCCGTCTGCAAAGCATGTATAATCATATGGTAGGGCGAACGGCGTCAATTGTATATCCCTTCCATTCCTTACTCCCTGGTTCCTACCAACTCAAAAGCCTTGCTGCAAATGATTTTTTAACTCCTACTAGGTTTTTATCCCATTTATTATTCAAGGGTAGAGTCGATGAATTATCAACCACTACTTTTCATGACCATTGTCTTACTGTTAATCTAGTATGTTCTTTATCAGGGTGGGTCTCCTTTAACAACAAGTTTAAATAATGTAAAATAATGAGCTGTATTGAGCTGTACTTGTTCTGGCCCCACCAAGTTTTCCATTAAGAGAAACATGTTAAGAATAATGTTTATATATTTGAATAGAGTGACGGGTACACATTATTGAATATAGGTTTCTAATTTTAGCCATTTCTGTTAGCATTATTGGGACTTATTTTGTTTTTGCTTTCAATTATAATCAAATTGTGCTTAAATATTAAATAGCTTTTTATAATTTCCCTTTCAAATTTTTCTATTGTTTGTTATTTCTTATAATATCACAATTTTTTTTTCAAATGCCATTAACACTGAATTTTTCAAGAATTTAATTTGATTTGATTTTAGTTTTAATCGTTCTGATCAAATTGTAGTAGGATGATGATATAACCCAGAATAGTGCTCAGGGCAGTGATTAGGGTTGATTTTCTTACAGTAAACAATCCCATAGCAGAACATTCAGTTACAGCTCCGGTAGACATCCAGGCTAGACATTAAACATAATGGTTTTAATAAACACCCGATTTTCTTCTTAATTTTAACAATGTCTTCTTACTTTAAGTAAATAGCTCCAATTTTAACAGTAAAGGAATGATGCTATTTTCCCAAATTTGGTTGTTGAAAAAAGAGCGTGTACACTGTACAGATTATGAAGTCTGTATAGAAAATTAAAATTAATTGTTTTACCCCATCTTATTTTTCTTTCAAGATCATCATCACTTGTATTCTCAGCCACTGCGCTAAAAAAGTAAAGGATAATTTTTTTTTATTTTGACTGAATATCATACCTCAGTGTTTCTATAGTTTTCTGTAGATCTTCATAGCATTGTTGGCAGCACGAGGAAAGGTTCCACAATAAAACTAATGTGTAAGCCATCATTAAGACATACAACATCATTGAAGTTCCATCAGAAATATGGCCAAACGCAAATTGCATCAAGTAAAGAGAGCTGTAAATGTAATGGAATAGAATGATCGGTCCTATTCCTGTTTTAAACCCTTGATAGGCATTTATAATTATCTTGTATTCCACCAGAAACTGAGTAGAGTTGCCGATGTGTTTAAGGTTCTGACACTTGGAGGTGAATAAAGTTGTGAATATGTTAGCCAGAAAGAGAGTCGAACTGCTTTGAATTATCCACACCAAATATCTGTAAACCTGTATAGCAACGATATACCAGGAGTTTCCCAATCTACTGTAGTACATTATCATGTATGCTGTATTCAGAATGAAGTGCATTGTTATTTCAAACATCCTAGATGGCATCTTAAGTTTGCTTTCTGTTATGAGTTGACATTTCCAAGATAGGTATCCCAAACATAGTGGACTACTGAAATAGAAGGCAAGATCCAATACTTGACCGGACAAATCCAAACCAAAACTGGCCTGGTCGCGGAACCCGTTGGTTTGAGAAATCATCGACCATTGATCCACTATTGACATATCTAATAGTTTGCTAGTAATTGGTATTATGCACCAAATTATCATGCTTACAAAGAGGCTGCATGAAAATACTTTGAATTCTTTTTCCCCTTTTGAGTTTGTTTTTAAAGGTATTACATACACTCGAACCAGAAAGCTTAAGATTTTGGCAGAAACTGATTTTTTCGATAAGTCAATAATCTTTTGTTCTTTCATTTTTAAAATCGAGTGAATTGTTGTATTCAACTCAAAGGTTCTTCTTTTACTACAACTAATCTAAACTTGTGCTCTTAGTTTTTAATTTATTTGAACAAAGGGTGTTCACTGTTCATGGTAAGGTGTTAGCAAACTTTTACTTTAAAAACCTATAATTGTTGTTTGTAAAGCCTCCACTGCACCCGTAGAGTCGGTGTTTCCTTGGTTACAATTTTGCTATTTTCCAGTTACCAATACAAACTTTTTGGTGTGTAATGTTGCTGGGTTTACAATCATCCTTTTAAAATCTTTATTTGAAACTGACGTCTGCACATATAGTAAAGTAAGTAAAGGGGTTTACGTACAGAGAGTCCCAAAAACATGGAAACTAAGTGATTTTGAAAATTCTTGTCTGCCATTTTTGGTACTAGAGGTGGATTCAGTTCTCCATGGTGTGACATCAAATTTTGTACAGGCTGAGTTTGGTCCTAAAAATGTATTAAGCAGTCTCTAATTGTGGTTTTAACATAGATCTTAGTTTTTAACTGTCGGTGATAATCTGAATAAATATCAACCCTCAGCAGCTAGAAGGACGGGCTCCATCTCCTACCAGTAGTATGTGTTAATCTGTTAATATCTAGGTTCTATAATCAGCATCAGCAGCAGTTAGCTCAGCAGCTAGAAGGACGGGCTCCACCCCCTACCAGTAGTATGTGTTAATCTGTTAATATCTAGGTTCTATAATCAGCATCAGCAGCAGTTAGCTCAGCAGCTAGAAGGACGGGCTCCACCTCCTACCAGTAGTACGGGTAAACGACAGAACAAGAAAGGAAAAGATTCATATCTCTCCCAGGTAACCTTTAAACATTAAATGGACTATCGTTGTAATTTCAAGGGACCCTCCATCTAAATATAAGCATGTCTGATTGTCAAAGGTATCCCTTTATCTGATCACAAAGTTTAAGATAGCGTCATTTTTCTAGATTGAAGAGTGATTAATTCTGACAGTTAAATCCATAGTTTCTATAAGCGGAAATCCGCTTTTTTAATAAAAACCACTATTGAAGATAATCACATTTCTAAAAGAGAAATATTGTTATCTCATTCATTCTTTAGCATACCAAGCTTTAACGGATACCGTTGTAAATTGGCCATGCCATTCTATAGATAAACTAGAGGGAAGCAAATTTTTACCTTTACAGTCCCTTTAACAACCTTTCTAAAGAAAATAAGAACAATTTTCATTCTGCTTATACTGGTAATAATTGTATTTACACAAATACAAACTAAAAATAGTTTAAACACATTTTTTCGGTCGAATTTATTTATTAGAAACAATTAGTGGAATTTTTGGCCATTTTAGAGATGTGGTTCCAGTGCACTAGCCATACCTAGTTCAAACCACATTGGATTAGATCTTCATTCTTCAATAATAAAATCTAGATTTAACAGGAAAATATTAAAAACTAAAATATTCAGGGTAGTCAAGATATCAGCCAAGGATACAGTCAGGGTCCTCTAACCCAGGGGGGATTATCCCAACCTGGACTCTCTCTATCACAAACTGGACTTTCACAGACTGAATTCTCACAGGTAAAAAAACATACAATACATCACCATAAACTCAGGTTAATTTGAAGTACTGGACTGGCCTGTGATGAGCTAGAGCATGTTGTACAGCATACACGTAGACTAGTTAGGGGAAAATCATCCCCTTCTAGGGAGTTTAATGTGACACACAGACTTATCCATTAACGATGAGACTTTAATAACGACGTGTAACTTGTTAGCTATACCAATCTGAAGGTTGAACTTGTTTATATGTCCTAATTAATCCTATAATGAAATATCAAATTATTCGAGGAAGAACAAAATAATTGTACACTGTACAGTTGCGGGGAACCAAAACGTAAGAAAAAATTCTGAATTAGCTGCATCCTATTCGACGAGAGTAAAACCAATGAAAGGAATAAGAGATTATTGTAAATTTTAGCGTTCTTAGGCTCTATTTTTAGTGTAAACAATAACAAGAGTATAAACAAGACTTTGTTTTCCGGAGCAGGACTGAAGGGCCGGTCCTAAGCAATTGTTATTTACTCAATGATGTTATTTATTCAATGATGTTATTTACAAGAAAACTAGTTCCAGAGCTAAACAGTGAAATGAAAACAAGCCATCCCCCCTCTCCTTAGTTGAATATCTCATTGTTAGTAATTTAACTTTCCCAGTGTGATGACACATAATTTCTTATTTTGTAAATCCAAGTTTTTGTTATTTGAACCTAGTTATTTTCTATTTTGGAACTCTGTAGTGCACAATTCAAATCTAGGATCCTTGTTATTTTTCCTGGAAACATGGTTAAAGAATTTAAAAACATGTTTTCATTCCGTCCATAGTTGAGAAAACTTTTTCAGATTTGGTTTCTAATCAAATTCTGATTTTGACTTTACTTCTTCCTTCTTTTGATGTCAGTCATGTCATGATTTGGTTTGGTCTGTTCTGGTTTGACCTGATTTGTATCTGATTCTCATTCTCATTCTCATTCTGGTATTGATTCTGAACTTAATCCGGATTTGTATCCTGATCCTGATCCTGATCCTGATCCTGATCCTGATCCTGATCCTGATCCTGATCCTGATCCTGATCCTGATCCTGATCCTGATCCGGATCCGGATCCGGATCCGGATCATGATCCTGGTCCGGATCCTGATCATGATCCTGATCTTGCTCCTGATTTTACATTAAAATTTATTTTTATTTTTAGGATAGTTTAATTGCTGGAGATATTCATTCTCAGTTGGACGGTTTATTATCCCAGGATTCAACATATCAGGTATTCCGGAAGTCAGGGGTTTCATTTCTCTTCAAAAATCATTTTTTATTCCTTAAAGGAATATTTCCGCGTAAAGAAAATCACGAGTTTTTATTGGTTAGTTGGGTAAAATTAAAGGAGGATATTCATATAAAAAATTAAGCATGGAAGTCCCATTTTTCTGTAAATCTTCCTCCCTTCATCCATATTCCTCTTACTCTACCAATCTAATTAACCTTAACAAGTTGTATTCAAACTGGAGTGCATCATGGTTTGGAGGAAAGCAAAATTGCATTTTGACATGATTTTCTGTTCTGTAGGGAGACAGGTTTGCAAGTCAGAGACATCAGCAATACCTTTCCCAGTTCTCACAGGTAGGAATACAACATTTTATAAATAATATGATATAATTAGTAGAAATACAACATTTTATAAAAAATATAATACAATTAGTAGGAATACAACATTTTATAAATAATATAATATAATAAGTAGGAATACAACATTTTATAAATAATATAATATAATTAGTAGAAATACAACATTTTATAAAAAATATAATACAATTAGTAGGAATACAACATTTTATAAATAATATAATATAATTAGTAGAAATACAAATAATATTTAATATAATTAGTAGAAATACAACATTTTATAAATAATATGATATAATTAGTAGAAATACATCATTTTATAAGTAATATGATATAATTAGTAGAAATAATATAAATTAGATATTGAACAATTAAATTAGTAGACATATATAGATATTACTTAGATAAAAGAAACGTAGCAATATTTAACTATTAGAAATATATAACTACTGAATCAGTAGAAATATAGAACTGTTGAATCAGTAGAAATATAGAACTGTTGAACTAGTTGAAATATAACATTATTGAAATAGTAGAAATATAGAACTGTTAAACAGTAGAAATATAGAACTGTAAAATTTATGATTTTCGTTATCATCTTTGAAATAGACTGATACTAAATTTTTGTGTAAAATTCAAATTGAGATGGAGGATGCAGGTGATGTACTTTTCCTCAAAATGTTAAAAAACTTAATTTATTTGATTATCAATGTTGACTATAAAACTAGTTAGTAAGATGTCATAATATGTTACAGTAAAGTGGTAACAAACCTTATCCCCCTCTCTTCTCAGTTCTATTCTCATTGTTGACTATAAAACTAGTTAGTAAGCTGTCATAATATGTTACAGTAAAGTGGTAAAAACCTTATCCCTCTGTCTTCTCAGTTCTATTCTCATTGTTGACTATATAACTAGTTAGTGAGCTGCCATAATATGTTACAGTAAAGTGGTAACAAACCTTATCCCCCCTCTCTTCTCAGTTTTATTCTTATTGGCAATATGTATCTATAAAAAATCTTGCCAAATTTGTGTAAAAGGTAACATTTGGGGTTCTCTTGATTATTTTGAACTTCAGAACTATATTAGGTTCGTAATCATCCAATTACTTTCTGGTAATGTTAGTATAGCGGTTTCTGTTTTAAAGTACGATGGAGAATATAGTGCAATTTTACTCAGCTTGAAAAGTTTATATTATTATTATTATATTCTTGCAGGGTATTTTCTTTAATAAATAAGTTATCAGTAACATGTATGTATACTTTGTGGATATATTCTTGCAGGTTATCATATCTATTTTCACTTAAAGAATAGAATATCAGTTATATGATAGATCTATCCCTGGTTTTAGAGATACACCATGCATATATCTTGTATCTATTCTATCCCAGGTTTTCTATAGACACCCTGCGTATATCTTGTATCTATTCTATCCCAGGTTTTCTATAGACACCCTGCATATATCTTGTATCTATTCTATCCCAGGTTTTCTATAGACACCCAGTATATATCTTGTATCTATTCTATCCCAGGTTTTCTATAGACACCCTGCATATATCTTGTATCTATTCTATCCCAGGTTTTTTATAGACACCCAGTATATATCTTGTATCTATTCTATCCCTGGTTTTCTAAAGACACCCTGTATATATCTTGTATCTATTCTATCGTAGTGTAGTGTAGTTATCCGAGCTGACCGGACGTGTCTTTGTGAGCTCCCGGATTAAACTGACCGACAACCCAACACCGGGNCTATAGATACCCTGCATATATCTTGTATCTATTCTATCCCAGGTTTTCTAGATACACCTAGTATATATCTTGTATCTATTCTATCCTTGGTTTTCTTTAGACACCCTGCATATTTCTTGTATTTATTCTATCCCAGGTTTTCTAGATACACCTAGTATATATCGTGTATCTATTCTATCCCAGGTTTTCTATAGACACCCTGTGTATATCTTGTATCTATTCTATCCAAAGAGAATAGAATATATATTAGAGGGGAATTTATTAGAAAAAAGTGTAAAACGGCCATTTTGTTGTACTGTTTCCATACTGCAGGTGTACTTCACATATTTATGCTATATAACCTTTTGGGCCCTGGAATATCATTTTATAGAAAATCTAAAATTAATATTAAAAGAAAACCAAATTATGAAATAGGCTGGTTTCATAATTGACCAATCATCATTTCACATAGACTCTATGCCTTTCACTTTACAAACGTTGATTTTCCGTTATAACTATAAATGTTTTTTATTCACCTAATTCATTTTAAAGTTTATTTAACAGCTTTAGAAAATTCGATATTGAAATGGATAGTCTATGGAACATAATGTATTAATGTACTCTACTGCATATAATTTGTGAACATTTACATGGTTTGTACACTTTGAACTCCCTTTCAGGCTGAAAGGGACTGAAAAAATTCATACCGAGAGATTCTCTAAATTACCCTCTAATATATATTCTTTTCTCTTTGATTCTATCCCTGGTTTTCTAGATACACCCAGTATATCTTGTATCTATTCTATCCCTGGTTTTCTAGAGACATCCAGTATATATCTTGTATCTATTCTATCCCAGGTTTTCTAGATACACCCAGTATATATCTTGTATCTATTCTATCCCTGGTTTTCTATAGACACCCAGTATATATCTTGTATCTATTCTATCTCTGGTTTTCTAGATACACCCAGTATATATCTTGTATCTATTCTATCCCTGGTTTTCTCCCCTTCTTCAACTAAGAAAATATCCTGAGGCTGTTTTCTCTCTGCTCCAGTCCTCGGTTTCACTATTAGTTTACTGTTTAGAAGCATATCCTGTATATACTCTTCAACCCTTGCCCGACGAGGACGACGTGCATTGTAAATAAAATCAGGGAAAACTTTTTCGGCCTTTTACAATTCTAGCAACATCGGTGGGAAAGGTGGTTAAAGTAACTTTATTTTTATTTTAGTTTTCCATTTAATCCTTTTAGAGACAAACTTATCTTAAATTACAAATTGCTCATAGATAATATTAGGTGAATCCTTGCTAGATGTACTTTATTAGTTATCTGCATCACTACTCATGTATTTATAATCTCTGTTATTGATCTTTGTTTGTATTCTTCTTCTTTCTTGTCACTGAATCTATCTTTTTCAATCTTGTACATATTTTTTATTTACCTTGTTTGTCTTTGTATCTTTCTTTTTCAATCTTGTAGATCTTTATTTTTTTTTTATTATTCTGTTTCTATATTTTTCAATTTTGTTAATCTTTTATATTATTCTTGATCTTATTTGTCTCTGTAACTATCTTTTTCAACCTCAAGAAATAATAATTGTCTTAAAACATTTTTAAAAAATTCTTTTTTTGCAAATTATCTTTTTTCCATCTCATTATCTGAGTTCGTTTCCCTTTTGTCCATTGGACAGACCAACATTTTTTTTATTTTTTTTTTATGGTTATTTTATCAGTATAAATGTGAAACTAACATCTACTTTTTTACTTTACAGAGGCTTGGTCAATCACCATCACCAAATTTTAAATCTTGTTGATCTTTTTATTATTCTTGTTCTTATTTGTCTCTGAATTTATCTTTTTCAATCTTGTTGATCTTTTTATTATTCTTGTTCTTATTTGTCTCAGAATTTATCTTTTTCAATCTTGTTGATCTTTTTTTGTATTCTTGTTCTTTATTTGTCTCTGAATTTATCTTTTTCAATCTTGTTGATCTTTTTTTGTTTTCTCGTTCTTTTTTGTCTCTGAATTTATTATTTTCAATCTTGTTGATCTTTTTATTATTCTTGTTCTTACTTGTCTCTATATCTATCTTTTTCAATCTTGTTGATCTTTTTTTGTATTCGTGTTCTTATTTGTCTCTGTACCTATCTTTATTAATTTTGTAGATCTTCTTTATTATTCTTTTTCTTATTTGTCTCTGTTTCTATCCTTTTTAATGTATGCTCTTAAAAGAAAAGAAAAAATTTGTCTTTAAAAGTGTTAGTTCACATCCTTGGGCAGTATATTGACTATTGAGTCTTTATCATATTTTTATAAAGGTTTGAAAAGATTTATAAAACCAATAATAGTTGATCCTTTCTATAATAGGTTCCATTTGTTTTTATGGTTTGCCTTTAGAATTTGTTGATATTTCTTTTAATGAACCCTCAAGGGTTTGAAGAGAAATAAAATATTGTTCATTCATGCTTGATATATCCCAGAGAGGTAATCCTTCATATTCTCTCTTCTTGCGTAATCCATCATATCCTCTCTTCTTAAGTAATTCTTCATATT
Organism: Eurytemora carolleeae; assembly: GCF_000591075.1. Lineage (NCBI taxonomy): Eukaryota > Metazoa > Arthropoda > Copepoda > Calanoida > Temoridae > Eurytemora > Eurytemora carolleeae. The sequence goes on along the minus strand of NW_019396098.1, from coordinate 132,203 downwards.
CTCTCTTCTTCAGTAATTCTTCATATTCTCTCTTCAGTAATCCTTCATATTCTCTCTTCTCGAGTAATCCTTCATATTCTCTCTTCTTGCGTAATCCTTCATATCCTCTCTTCTTCAGTAATCCTTCATATTCTCTCTTGTTCAGTAATCCTTCATATTCTCTCTTCTCGAGTAATCCTTCCTATTCTCTCTTCTTCAGTAATTCTTCATATTCTCCCTTCTTCAGAAATCCTTCATATTCTCTCTTCTTCAGTAATCCTTCATATTCTCTCTTCTCGAGTAATCCTTCATATTCTCTCTTCTTCAGTAATTCTTCATATTCTCTCTTCTCGAGTAATCCTTCATATTCTCTATTCTTTAGTAATCCTTCATATTCTCTCTTCTTGGAGTAATCCTTGATATTCTCTCTTCTTGAGTAATCCTTCATATTCTCTCTTCTTGAGTAATCCTTCATATTCTCTCTTCTTGAGTAATCCTTCATATTCTCTCTTCTTGAGTAATCCTTCATATTCTCTCTTCTGAAGTAATCCTTCATATTCTCTCTTGGGTAATCCTACATATTATCTCTTCTTGAATAATCCTTCATACTCTCTCTTAGGTAATCCTTCATACTCTCTCTTGAGTAATCCTTCTTGCTTTTTCTCTTGAGTAATCCCTTTATATAATCTCTAGAATTTTCCCTGTTCTCACTGTCGAAGTAATCCTTTTATATTCTCTCTTACGTAATTCTTTTTATTCTCTCTTGAGTAAACCTTTCATATTTTCTCTTGAGTAAGTGTGACATGATGGAAAACCAATAATGTTCGGAGGCTTCATGTTGGGGGGGGGGGGGGGGGGTGAAAGTACAAAGTATTGGATAAAGAAAATAGTCTAAAAGAGACGGGAAGGGAAGTTAAGGAATTTAGGTTTAATCTAAATGATTCTCTAATGAACATCTATGGTTTAAAGGGACTATAAGCATAATTTAAAGGGGCACTCCATGCAAAGAGGAAAATGTCAGATTTACAACGGTACCCTTTAAATTGACTGTTCATCGAGTGAAGATAGCTCTGTGTTTAAATATCTTGAAACCCACTTGATTTTGAATACATGTAAATCTCGGTGTATGCTGCGTACAGTGTGAACTTGACACAGCTGATTCGTTACTTGTTTTCCTTGACTTAAACGAATATATAAATTATAAAGCGGTTTCCAAAAATTCGAAAGAAAATGTTTATTTTCCGCCAATTCTAGAAACTACATTTTATATTTTTTAAACTGAAAACAGTTTGAAAACAATTAAAAGCGTTTTCGTGGACAAATGAAAAAAATCCGAAAATCGTGATCAGTCAACGGTTTTCAGGGTATCGTTGTAAATCGCGCATTGCCATCTTTGCATAAAGACTGGAGTCACTTAAAATTACGCTTACAGTCCCTTTCTGGGTCTTCAATGTCAATGTACACTTAAACCTTGTAATTTTATATACATAAGTCTACGAACTAAACAATTATAAATATATTTTTGGATATTTTTGCTCACTTCAGCTAATTATTGTGACCCAGTATATCTTGTATCTATTCTATCCCTGGTTTTCTAGATACACCCAGTATATCTTGTATCTATTCTATCCCTGGTTTTCTAGAGACATCCAGTATATATCTTGTATCTATTNCCGAGTACTAAATTATATATCAAGACGGTATACCAAGGAGAATAGCACTTATCGGATAAAGTTTATTTACATTTTACTATTATATGTAAAAACAAACCCTATCTTTGCTCTTAAGTTTTACTTTTATCGCTTCATAGCTTATACTACAACTAGCTTGGGAATCCAGCTTCACCTGAAAACCAAATTAACATCTTAACTTGGAATTCTCAAACCAAGCACAGACCATTCTAGTGGTTCTACCGAATTCGACAGCTGAAATTTGAGGCAAATCGGTCAGGGGGTTATGATCGGACAAACAAACAGACATGCAAACAGAAATTACTACTTTGATTATGTGTAACTCGACGAAACTAAAGAAAGATGTGTGAAAATAACAATATTGACAGTTGTATTGTATTTGCAGGGTGGCCAAAATGTACGGATTGTACGGATTGATTTTTTTTTAACCCTAAAATTGTACGGATTGTACGGATTGTACGGATTTGTTTTCAAATTAAATGTACGGATCTTTAAAAAAATGTACGGATTGGTTTAAAAAAATGTACGGATTGTACGGTTTAAAAAAAAAAAAATTGTACGGATTGTACGGATTGTTTTTCGAAAATTGTACGGATTGTACGGATTTCTTCTGAAAATGTACGGATTTTTGTACGGATGGGTTCAAAAAAGTTTTGGCCACCCTGTATTTGTATTCTAAACGAATGATAAAGACGTATCAAAGAGACAGGGAATGTTAATATATCTACATTTACAAAGCAGTTTTCGTAGTTTATTGAGAAAATTTTATAATCGTAAATTCTTGAAGATTCGTTAAAAAATATCAGAGAAAATCCATTATTTGTGTCACCCCAGTTTAGCTATATTTATTATTTATTAACTGAAGGGAGAGGGGAGGAAGGCCAACCACAACCATTCTTACTCCGAGCAACATTCTCATTTTCTCATCCGAGCCACCTCGAAATCCTTTTAAAAATATTTTTTTAAGTGTCCAATCCTTGAATATAATAATATATTTGAAAATCTGTTCACGTTAGGGAATAAATGAAATATTGAATTTTCTCTTACAAATTTTGAATTTGTGAAAAATGTATATACTCCTAAAACCATGTTCTACAAATAAACATCTGTCTGCAGTAGCCCTTTTTCAGTAGAATACCGCAAATTATTATCAAATTCAGTCAAAACAGCTGTTTCTATTCTTACCACTTAATTTTCACTCACATATCCTTAACGATTTAATTCATATGGTTGTGACGGATAAATTGTAGCAAATGAAATGAAATGATTTTAACAATTTAAATTAAACCTTATTTTCTCCTTGGATATTACAATCGTGTGACAGGCAGAAGTGCGACAACTAAAATTTGCCTTATTTGTAAATATATCAGAAATCAATGATTTTTTATATGGGTTGAAATGGAAATTTATAGACCACGTTAAATTTAATACTTTGATATAATTTTTGAATCATGAAAGTTTGCCATTTTGGAGGTAGAAGAGGTTTTATGTTTGAACCTAAATAAAGTTTGACATCAATCTCATGGATTTGAAGATTCCAACATTATAAAATCATTGCAACACTTCAATCTAGCCATGCTTCATGCCCTAACGTGGCAAGATTATCAAAAAATATTCTCATCTTCAAGGATTGGACACATAAAAAATATATTTTGAAAAGGACAAGGGTTTCGAGGTGGCTCGGACGAGAAAATGAGGAGAATGTGGCCCGGACTAGGAATTGTTGTGGTTGGCCTTCCTCCCCTCGAAGAGAGCCAACCCGAAACATATAGTGTACATTAGTAAACTATGAGAAACTGTTGTCGACCTAATACAAAAAAAATATCAAATAATTGATTTCATTTTATAAAAGTCTATATGATAATGATAATAATAGTAGTATCAACAGAAATGGAAGTAGTAAAAGTAGCACTCATATTGGTAATGGTAATGGCAATAATTATATGTAATAGCTCATGCTTTGTAGTTGAATAAATATTTGAATGAATGAACAGCAATATCAAAAGCAATAGCAATAGCAATTGTTGTAGCAATGGCAATGGCAATAGTAATAGTAGTAGCAATGGCAATGGCAATGGCAATGGCAATGGCAATGGCAATGGCAATGGCAATGGCAATGGCAATGGCAATGGCAATGGCAACGGCAACGGCAATAATATAAACAGTAATAGTTAAAATAATAATAGAAATCTAAAGAAAACTAATCAAAATGATTATAAAATTATTGATAGAACTAAAAGCTTAAATGATATCAAATATGGATAGATAAGAGATTATAAATAATAATTTATTATTGTATTTGAATGAATAATATTTTCAGCAGTGAAGAGTTGAAGAGTGCTCCGGTTTACTGGCTCTATATAAGGAACGGTTCATCTTATACTTATACTATCCCACCTCTAGACCTTCCCCCCTGACCCTTACACCCCCTCCTCAACAGGCCTTCCCCTTACCCTTTCACTTACACCCCCTCCTCAACTAGGCCCCCTCTTTACCCTTACACCTTCTCCTCTTCAAAAGAAATATTTGACTTGATTTTTTGTTTAAATGTATTTTTGATATCAATATGTCTGAGATTGATGTATATAGGTTCTAAACTTTACCAGGGGTCCATATAATTCCCAAAATAGCTGATTTTCTCGATCCCAAAATAATTTTTTGCCCCCAACTTTAAAAAATAATGCCACCAATTGTAAGAAAAAAATGCCCCCAATTAAAAAAACATTTTCAAATTCCACAAACACATTTGCCCCCAATTGCCCCAAATTCGGAAAAAAATTGCTCCCAATTGTAAAAAATGCCCCTAATTAAAAAAAAAAATTATATTCCACTGACACATTTGCCCCCAATTTAAAAAAAATGCCCCCAAATTTTTTTTTAAATTATCATTTAAAAACATTTGCCCCCTTTTTTTCAAATTTGTCAATCCCAAATGGGATTGAAAAAGGAATTATATGGACCCCTGAACTTTACCCATTTATCAATTTTATGAAGTTTATTAATTTCTTTATTCAAAATACGACATTTACTAAATTATAATTGTAAGAAGAGTTAGGTACGAAGGTCACCTTTTTCTTTCATGAATTAGTGTTCATTACTTTTTTCTCTCATGAATAAGTGAACTTTAACCCTTTCTTACGAATTCTTGTCGAACAAAATTCATTTTAGATTTCTAATTAATGTTTCTGGCATTTTGTTGGAAAACTTAATTATTTCTTTTTAGAGAAACCAATGAAAGTCAAGTGCAACCAGATTGTTTACGATTGTCTTGTATTTTCCAAAGTGAATTTTAGAATGAGATTTGGTCATGTAATTCATTTAATTTTGTATTTACGTCTTTATATTGCATATTGGTGTGTAGTATCCAGTCTACTCCCGGAGCAGAGTCCGTCCTAGTCTTAATTATACCCGGAGTCCAGATGAAACCGTAACAGTTGAACCAGACTCAGGGTACAGGAGACATCAGGAGCATGGAGCGGGGTGCTTCCTAGGAACCTGATCACGTGACAATCCCCTGGACTGGCCGGAGGGAGGTTAACTCTTGCCTATACCCTCATGGGTCTTCATGGCGGAGCGTTAAGGAGAATAATGCATCGTGAAATCAAATTCAGATTTATCTTTGACAAATCCTAAATTTTGCTATTATTTTCTCCATATACTTATATTCACTTCTCCCTCTTTTAATTTAAACTAAAATTGGACAAACATAATATATATTTTTATTTTTCATGCGGTTTATTTAGTGTGTCTACTGTCAATTTTTTCCTTATATTTAGTTGCATAATTAAAACAAAAATCCTGCGTGAAACAGCACCGTATTTTTTCAGAAAAATGTTTAGCTTGTAAAGAGTGGGGGAGGAGTGATCAATATGTTTGACTCCTGTTCCCCTTTCCTGGTGGGCGGCCTGCCTGAGAGGGAGCAAATCATTGGAGCATTGGAGCGGGGCACTGTTGTTACGAGGTAAAAAGATATGGAGCCCATCCTTACTCATTTAGAACCCGGTTTTGGTTAAGTTTTAGGGATCGTCATCTTTAGGACCTTTTATTTGTAGAGTTGCACGCCCAATTCACAATAGTTCTAAAATAACATTTGTCTGAGGTATCCTTGTTAATTCACCTCAAATTCATAAATCGGAAAAGTTTTGCTAATTAAGTGATAAGGGGATAAATGCAGCAGCGAAAACCAAGGAAATTGACAGAATGTATTTCTTCTCTTACTGTAAAGTGAATAATAGACTAGAGATTGGATTTAGGGAACAGAACTCTTAGAAAATTGAGTAAATTGAAACATATTTCTGAGATTCTGAAAGGAAATATATTTCAAAGAATGAATCACATGATTTCATATTATTTGGTAGGTTTTCGCAAAAGCGTTTGTTTTATTTGACAAATTTGAAAGAAATAAATAGTCCAAAAATATAATATTCATGATGGCATATTTATGTAGAACATAGATCAAAAATTGAATTTACATTTTTATGTCATGTGTATGTCTTTGAAGGAACCACGGTAACATTTTAGTTAATCATTCTAAAAGTTTGTAATATTAGTGTAGTATCTAGTACGCCATGGGTTGAATGCTTCTCACTGATGGATCTACACTCTACAGTAGATTTTAATAAAAAGTTATCTTTTATTATTTATCAAAGGATATCATGACGTTCCTTTCTACGTCATAGTTTCTAGTAAAAGAGTCAGGATCTACTGAACACAGTACTTAAAGGGACTGTAAGCGTAAATTCAATTAACCCCACATCCAAAGTCTAGCAAAGATGAAATTGACAATGCACGATTTACAACTGTACCCTTGAAAGCTTTGTCTGGTCAAGTATCGATTAAATCTCCTTGTATTTGTCTGTTTAATTTGTGGCTTCTTAGAATGAACCCCTTATCACCAAACTATCTGACACATTTTTGATCGGATAAAGGTTTCAATGGTACCGTTGTAAATCGGGCATTGCCATCTTTGCATGGAGGGTTACTTTAATAGTTAAACCGATGTAATTAAAGATTTTGTAACTTTAAAAACAGTTGATTAAGAGAGTTCGAATAAAACAAATTGCGCTTTAAAAAGCAGTATTGCTGGTAATTTACTGAACATTAAGGTACTGTCGGCATCATTTAAAGGGATCCTTCATTTAAACAAGTTACTAGCCCGATTAACAACTGTACCGTTCAGGTTTTGTGGAAAGCAGAAACCGGAGAAGAAAGCCATGCTTGTAAGACGAGAAACGATGTCGATTGTGTGGCAGAGAGCACTGGCCGGCAAGAATTCATTTGACGGAGCTGTAGACATCAGGTATATATATTATTAGATTTAAGGGACTGAAGATGTAATTTCAAGTGAACCTCCATTTTATAAAGTTGCTTGTTCGATTAACAACGCGTCGTTGCCATATAAGTGTTAAAATTCCGAAACCCCAAAATGAAATTTTTCAAAAAATGTGATTATTTTATCTTTTAAGTCAGCCTGTGGTTTCTTCTTTCACAAATATCGCAATCAATTCCTTAAAATCTTAAGTTTTGTTATGGATACCGAGTTCATCTTATTTAAAAGTTCAGACCTCAACTCCATTCATTCAGGGAGATAAAGGAGGTTAGGAAGGGTAAGCAGAGCAAGGAGTTTGACAAGTACAGCGAGGAGTTCAGAAATATGGAAGGAAAATGCTTCGTTGTCTACCACGGGAAGGAGTTTAATCTCAAATCCTTGTCCATAGTCGCCTTATCAGAGGCAGAGTGTGATACTTGGTACAAGGGACTCATGTACCTTATAGAGGTTAGTTTGCAGAGGACTCATGTACCTTACAGAGGTTAGTTTACAGGGGACTCATGTACCTTATAGAGGTTAGTTTACAGGGGACTCATGTACCTTATATAGGTTAGTTTACATGGGACTCATGTACCTTATAGAGGTTAGTTTACAGGGTACTCATGTACCTTATAGAGGTTAGATTACAGGGGACTCATGTACCTTATAGAGGTTAGTTTACAGGGGACTCGTGTACCTTATAGAGGTTAGTTTACAGGGGACTCGTGTACCTTAAAGAGGTTAGTTTACACGGGACTCATGTACCTTATAGAGGTTAGTTTACAGGGGACTCATGTACCTTATAGCTGTTAGTTTACAGGGGACTCATGTACCTTATAGATGTTAGTTTACAGGGGACTCGTGTACCTTATAGCTGTTAGTTTACAGGGGACTCATGTACCATATAGAGGTTAGTTTACAGGGGATTATGTACCTTATAGAGGTTAGTTTACAGGGGACTCATGTACCTTATAGAGGTTAGTATCAAATCAAATCAAATCATTTATTATAAGAAGATTAATATTTTTACAATATAAATATCACATAGAAAAGTATAATCCTCGTGAGGGAAAATTAATCTGGGGGGGCCATAATATTCAATTAAGAATAATTAAAATTATTGAAATGTTTGTAGGAACACATATCCCATTTTTAATACTGCAAAGAGATAATGTATATCAGAATATACATTCAAGTTTTTAAGTTTAGGTGAAGAAAGAGATGTACATACATGAAAGGTTGGAATTTTAAAATCTAATTATCTAGTGTTTAAACAACAAGGACACAATAGCCTTTCACAACAGAACCCCTTTAATTTATCAATAAGATAGGCTTTAGAGGCAGATTTAAAAATATTTTTAGTTTCGGACTGCTTAATTTCAACAGGAAAATTATTCCATGCGGAAGGAACAGATACAAAAGGGAATCTTCTAAGAAATTCAGATCTGACTCCGGGTACAAAATAATCATTAGCATTTCTAAGTCCTGGATTACAGGGGACTCATGTACCTTATAGAGGTTAGTTTACATGGGACTCGTGTACCTTACAGAGGTTAGTTTACAGGGGATTCATGTACCTTAGAGGTTAGCTTACAGGGGACACATGTACCTTATAGAGGTAAGTGTACAGGGGACTCATGTACCTTATAGATGTTAGTTTACAGGGGACTCATGTACTTTATAGAGGTTAGTTTACAGGGGACTCATGTACTTTATAGAGGTTAGTTTACAGGGGACTCATGTACCTTATAAAGGTTAGTTTACATGGGACTCATGTACCTTTTTTATTATTAAACAAAACTTCTGGGGGACTTTATTCCCCGTATGAAGCCACACCCATCAGTACTTCCCCTCACGATACGTGTACAATTACGCCTGGGGTCGTCTGTTTGTAAACCGCCTAGGGCATGTTCTATTATTGAACCCAGGATGTAAGCGTACCGGGTGTTGGGATTATCGGGAACCTGAGTAGACCGAGCCCCAAGGTTGACATCCACCTCTTGTACCTTATAAAGGATGGTTTACAGGGGACTCGTTTACTTTATAGAGGTTAGTTTACAGGGGACTCATGTACTTAATAGAGGTTAGTTTTGTGTAAATTCCTTTTTTGGCTTTGAAAAGGCTTAAAAAAAAGATATTATTTTACAAAATCATTTAGACACATAAGTTTCAACGCGTGTAATATCACGGTAACAACAATTGTCGCTTGAAGCAAAACTCCTTTTAAAACTGTTTCCAACTGATATGAATTCAATTTAAAACTTAATTAAATAAATCTTTCTAGTGCTCAAGGGTGTACATTAATAAAAGTTTCCACCTACCGTTTCTTCTCTAAATTATGTAATTCAACGAACAATAAGCTCAACATTTTCGAAATCATAAACAAAGATGGATCCTGTATTAAAAAATGACTTTAAAAGTTCAAGAGGTGACTTCGTTCAGAAGTTTCCGTTTGCCAGCATGCTGAAAGTATCAAAAACTTTTTTCAAGCCGAAGACAGATTGCCAGGTTGTAAGTATATATATATTCGCCAAAAGAAAGTATGAAGCCATGGTTTTATTTGTTTAAGCATTTGGAAGGGAGTTGAAGGAAGCTTATTTCGGATATTCCCAGGCCCATTCCAAGGAAAAATCCTATCAAATCAAGAAAGATTTCCTCATGTTCAGGTTTCCAAATTAAGTACAGTGATAACCAGAATACTCTGAAATAGGATTACGACTTTTTAGCAGTAATTAAGTGTATTTTATATTGCTGCAAAGAAAATAGTTTTGCAAGACACTTATAAAATCAATTATTATGTGAAATGGGTCTGTTTAAATTGCATTATTGCTGTGTCGCATGCTCATTGGACTATTTAAAGTCATAACTTGAGTCTAAAAGTCGTCTTAATGTTCTAGAGTTTACTGGTTATCACTGTAAGAAAGAAATTTAAAGGAAGCATGGCTAAAATCTTTATTATGAATACGAAACTTAAAAGCTTTTAACGTTTACAGCGAAAATAGGGTAATAAGCTCTGCTAAGAATCTTCAAATCTATGGTTCAGCTTTACCTTTCATTTGTGACTGAAACCTTAAAATCAAGCAACTTTAAAAAAAGCAAACTAGATACAGATAGTACAGAGCGTCCCATATCATATTAGACTATCTCCAAGCTTCAATGCAAAAATAAACTCATAATACTCGAAAAACCTAACATTTTCTGCAAGAAAAAATTTATTTATTCAATTTTACGAAATGATATATTCTTCTTAATATTTCTTATTAGTCCCAAAAAAAAACATAATTTAGACTGATTAACGATCTAATATGATATGGGACACCCTGTATAATCCCAGCCCTGCCAACCCTCAAGAGAATCATCATTAAAGAGAAGAAGTAGATGGACACAAATAAGAGCCCATGTAGAGTTCAGAAGGTTGATAGTGTTTGTGTCTACTGTCCAGAGGGTCGCAGATGTCCAAAAACAATTACTAAATCATTTCCAAATCCGATTTGTTTTGCATGGACTTGTTCGATGTTCATTATAACGAATATTAGGTAAATACGAATTCACAAGATTGTATTTCCAATATTGAGAGCTCTAGAATTCAAAATGTAAGTGGGAACCTTTTTTCATGTACACCCTTTACATACTAATTTTGGCTTTAATTTAAATATTTCGTTGCCTGTGTCCATTTTTTTGTTACATTTTTTAGCAATAACACTTCAAAATTTAAATGACTAAATTGGTAATTAGGAAAATTTAAAAGCGACATATATTCAGATTATTCGTTGGCTCCTAAAATGTAAAAGAATTAGTATTGTTATGAGTTAGGATCTTTTAAAACTTCTCGTTAAATATTTTTTACTTATTTTTGTTAGCCACCATAATGTAGAGATCAAGGTTTTAATATGCATTATTTTTAAGTAAACATTTCTTCACAGAAATTTGAATAATTTTAAACTCAGATTTTGTTTAATTCATATATTTTACATGGTGTAGCTTGTAAACCATTTACTATAAACTTGACACTGTTGGCACGTACATTGTACTTAGTCATTAAAACCTGCAGTACGGTGTTGTAATGTACACTTACTTACTTGGTTACTTACTCTTAATATTACACTCATATACTGTATTGAAAGTATAACAATCACTAAAATAATATGGATACAATTCCACAAAAAAAGTAATTTTTATTTATGATCTATTGACATGTTAAAATGTTATATCTTCGTAAGAAAAAGCTTTTAACACCATAAAAAAAAGTTAGATGCAAATTAAAGAAATAGCTAAAGTAGAAAAGGTCAACTCGGACCAACAATCGTTATTTTTTTTTCTCAATGAACTATAAAATAATGTTTAGGATGTGAACTCGGCAAGCTATGGATTAAGTTTACAACGATGGTTTCGTAAATGTTTCTATGAGATGGAAACCCCTGGGAAGGAAGGCGTCATCTCCTTTCAGGAGTTGAAGAAGTTTATGCAGAAAGTGAATTACAAAGTGTCCGCGAGCTCGCTCAAGGATAAGTTTATGGTCTACGACACCAAGAAGTCCGGGGAGATTTTCTTTGACGATTTTTGTTCCATGTTCCAAGATTTAGTCTTCTCTCAACAAATGTTCACAGCAAACTTTGCAAGGTTAGTAAACGGGTATATAACATTATAACTAAGCTGTTTTCCTTTTGAACCTTTTTGCTGGACGTTTTTTATTCCTCTCTCATCCTTACTGTCCAGTAGTGTATAATCTAATCAGCTCTCTAATCCATGTTTCAACTGTCCAGTAGTGTATAATCTAATCAGCTCTCTAATCCTTGTTTCAACTGTACAGTAGTGTATAATCCAATCAGCTTTCTAATCCATGTTTCAACTGTCCGGTAGTGTATAATCTAATCAGCTCTCTAATCCTTGTTTCTACTGTCCGGTAGTGTATAATCTAATCAGCTCTCTAATCCTTGTTTCCACTGTCCAGTAGTGTATAATCTAATCAGCTCTCTCATCCTAGTTTCAACTGTCCTGTAGTGTATAATCTAATCAGCTCTCTAATCTTTGTTTCAACTGTCCGGTAGTGTATAATCTAATCAGCTCTCTAATCCTTGTTTCCACTGTCCGGTAGTGTATAATCTAATCAGCTCTCTAATCCATGTTTCCACTGTCCGGTAGTGTATAATCTAATCATCTCTCTAATCCATGTTTCAACTGTCCGGTAGTGTATAATCTAATCAGATCTCTCATCCATGTTTCAACTGTCCAGTAGTATATAATCTAATCAGCTCTCTCATCCATGTTTCCACTGTCTGGTATTGTATATTCTAATCAGCTCTCTCATCCTTGTTTAAACTGTCCGGTAGTGTATAATCTAATCAACTCTCTAATCCTTGTTTCCACTGTCCGGTAGTGTATAATCTAATCAGCTCTCTCATCCTTGTTTCAACTGTCCGGTAGTATATAATCTAATCAGCTCTCTCATCCATGTTTCCACTGTCCGGTATTGTATATTCTAATCAGCTCTCTCATCCTTGTTTCAACTGTCCGGTAGTGTATAATCTAATCAACTCTCTAATCCTTGTTTCCACTGTCCGGTAGTGTATAATCTAATCAGCTCTCTAATCCATGTTTCAACTGTACAGTAGTGTATAATCCGATCAACTCTCTAATCCATGTTTCAACTGTCCGGTAGTGTATATTCTAATCAGCTCTTTCATCCTTGTTTCAACTGTCCGGTAGTGTATGATATAATCAGCTCTCTAATCCATGTTTCAACTGTCCAGTAGTGTATAATCTAATCAGCTCTCTAATCCATGTTTCAACTGTCCGGTAGTGTATAATCCAATCAGCTTTCTAATCCATGTTTCAACTGTCCGGTAGTGTATAATCCAATCAGCTCTCTAATCCATGTTTCAACTGTCCGATCCAAATCACCAGCATAGAGCAAACAAAATTATTTACTTCTACTGAAACAGGGGCCCTGCATAAAAAAATATGAAATAAAAATTTTGAACTTCACCTTTCAAGTTTTTTTCCTGTATTTGAACCTTTTGCTTGTCTTTCAAGCTTATAAGAAAATATATACCCTGAGTCCCCTCTTCACTTTACTTTACTTTCTGCTCATCGAAAGATATTGTTAACGCCTTTTCTAGCCTGTCTAGTTTGTTCAGTTAACATCATTAGTGTACAACGATCATGTTACTTATTTCTGTTTTTTTCACTCTTTTCCTAGTTCTCATAATTTTTCCTTGACAACTGATAATTTCTGATTTTATTTATTTTTACATTTTTCATACAACCCAACTTTTCCTACTAATAGTCTCTAATCCTAACTTCATTTTCTTCCTTTCTTTTTCATTTTGCATGCTTACTTTTGATGTAGGAGCATTTTATAGAAGAACATTTTACAGAAGAACATGTGACAGATCAGGACCTGGGCAATGTGAGAGCTCTTTCAGATTATGTGTTCTTAAAGGAATTAGTAATGGAGAGTTTGACGCGAGTAATCAATTTCTTTGTCTCCTAATACCATCTCTACATGGTTAATTATACTCTAGGTACTCCAAGGACAACAGGACTGTTACACTTCAGGAGTTCTCAGCATTCCTCCGGGAGGAGCAGAATCAACCGGAGAAAAACGAAACTGTGGCTTGCATCATGCGGGAGTTCCTTCAGGTAGGATAGACAGAGACCATTATTAATGAGGGTAGAAAGGTTCTTTTATCAAAATCTAAGATAATATTTTAGGATTTGACACTTTTCCCGATTCTTTTCCCCTCACAAGTTTAGAAATATTGGAATTTTGTATTTTAAGAAACTGAATTAAATTACAGGACCCGAGCAGGAATACTCAGCAGCCGTTCTTTTACATCAGGGAGTTCCTGGACTGGATTTTCTCCGGGAGTAACACGTTACTAGATCCTAGTGTTAGGGTTGTGTATCAGGTAAATACACAATTACACACTATAGCTACTGCTCACTACTGTACAGCAAGTGGATAAAACTCGGACGGTATATTAAGAGAATACTATTAATTGAAACTCTGTTTCCTTACTGGGGGTATAAATAAATTTATATAAATTTTTTTAGTAATAAAGAAAAAAGAGAAAATTGAAAAGTAACGATTTAAAAAATATTGGTATCTACAAAATTGTCTCGCCTAGTTTATAAAACCGGGTTTCTAATTCTGGGTTTCATGACGATTCCCGGCCTGACGCGCCCTGGTGTGTACAGCTACTATAGACTTCACTGTACAGTACACAGTACAACTAGTTTGTTCAACTATTGTGTACAACCTGTGTGTACAGTAAACAGATAAAGTTTAAGTTTTATTTCTTGTGTACAACTTCTGTTAACTACGTAAGTTTGTACTGTTTAACTATTATTCATGGCTTGGCTATTCCAAATATTGTTTCAGAAGCTGGAAGGTTGGATTTACTCCGAACTGTTTTGTAATCTAATTCCCACTTGTTCCAATTCTATGGGGGAAAACAGATAGACTTTTTTAGCCTTTTAGAGAAAGTTTTTAGACATTTCTGAATTAATTTTTCACGGCCATTTTCATTTTATGTACAAACTTACACGATACATTCAGTTGGACCCCCATTTAGTGACCCTTTCATTTATATATTTTATTGACTCCGATTGATGAATTGCTAAGGAGTTTGTGACTTGTGGTTCCCTTTATTAAGATCTTAAGTAATATTTAGTTCTTACGCAATCAAAGATTTCCACTTTAATTTGATATTGATGAATGTAGTGATAAAAAATGAGTTAGTTCGTAGACAGTACTAAGACTATTGAAATAAAACACCTAACTATAAGAATTTTTATTTTTAACATCTAAAACAATCAATCTCTTGAAAGGATACTATCCAATACATTTGGTTTTTTCTCTTTTTGATGATTTTTAAACTAGGATATGACCCGGCCACTGTCTCACTACTGGATAGCTAGTTCTCATAACACATATTTAACAGGTCAGGCAAAACGCCCCCAAACCCCCCCCCCCTTATACAATAATTATTGCCCGCTCTCCATGTACATTGTACAGATTAAACTGTATTTATAATATGTATGAATAATTGTATACTGAAGGTAGGAGGAATTGGGTTTAGTTGTGTAAACATTTGACCTACCTTTTTTTAAACTAAAACTATCTAAATTTTAGAAGAAATGTCGATCAATGTCAAGAAGTTTTCGTAGATTTTTTTAATTCGTTCATTTTACCTCACTTTCAGGTGATCAGGTAGCAAGTGATTCTAGCGTTGACGCATATGCCCGTTGCCTGCGTCAGGGTTGCCGGTCAGTTGAGTTGGACTGCTGGGACGGTCAGGACGGATACCCCTTCATCTATCACGGGCACACCATGACCTCTAAAATCAAGTTTAGAGATGTTATCAAATCTATCAAAGAGCATGCTTTCGTCAAGTAAGTGAATGATAAATCAACGAGTTACCCACAAAGGATGAGATTGTAACGAAGTTAAAAAACTCTAGAATATAGTTTCAAATTGGCTTATTCAATTATTATTGAATTATTTAGCAAAGAAAGCAACAAGTTTACTGGAATACTAGTTAACCCTGTACTGTAGTTAAAAGCAGGATGAAAGTCGTCTTCTTTTTATTTAAAACGTCTTAAAACTCTCTTTTGTAACTCTGAAAACATGCCCTGAGTAAAAAGCAAGATGAAAGTCGTCTTCTTTTTATAAAAAAAAAACGTCTTAAAACTCACTTTTGTCATTTTGAAATTATGCCCTGAGTAAAAAGCAGGATGAAAGTCGTCTTCTTTTTATGAAAACCGTCTTAAAACTCTTTTGTAACTCTGAAATTATGCCCTGAGTAAAAAGCAGAATGAAAGTCGTCTTTTTATTAAAAACGTCTTAAAACTCTTTTGCAACATTGAAATTAATCCTTAAGTAAAAAGCAGGATAAAAGTCGTCTTCTTTTTATGAAAAACGTCTTAAAACTCTTTTGTATCTCTGAAATTAATCCTTAAGTAAAATCAGTCGTCCTTTTATAAAAAAAAACGTCTTAAAACTCACTTTTGTAACTCTGAAATTATGCCTTGAGTAAAAAGCAGGATGAAAGTCGTCTTTTTTATAAAAAAACGTCTTTAAACTCACTTTTGTAATTATGAAATTATGCAGGATGAAAGTCGTCTTCTTTTTTACAAAAAAAAAAAACTTCTTAAAACTCGCGTTTGTAATTCTGAAATTAAAAAGTATGATAAAAGTCGTCTTCTTTTTTAAAAAAACTGCTTTAAAATACTGTTTTGCAACTCTGAAATTATGCTCTGAACATTTTTAAATCCGTTACAAACGAATAAGTCTTTTGCAAGAAGTGTAAAGACGGAACTTAGTCTACTTTCAATAAACTCGTTTATTTATGTCAGCTTTGTATTCGTTCTGTTTCCAAGATTTCACATGCGTCAGAAATCAAAATAACAAGTCAGGCAATGCAAGGTTCAAATATCTTTTTAAGTGTCTTTTCTGTAAAAACTGTTACAAACTGTAAATTTGGAATTCAATATTTTCAGAGCTAATTAATTTCATCTAAATTTAATTAATCTCTCCCTTTGTTGGTAAAGGGACTGGAAACATAATGATGTTGGTCACACAAGATTTGCCCCCTGCATGTTAACAAATGCTCTGTAACTTACTGAGTTTTTAGTTTGAAAATGATTTCAGTTTCAATTCTTATTTACAAATTACTAAAGATTTATGCTTTCTTTAAGACTATTTTGATGTACAAACATTCTAGAATTAGCACAAATACTTTATTTTTATTAACAGGGAGTAATGTCCTAATTTTTTGATAAATGTTAAGATCTGACAAATAAAGTAACAGTCACTTTAAAATCTGAAATTTTGAAATTATAAATTGTATTTTCAATATTTTAGTTCTGAGTATCCTGTAATCCTCTCAATAGAGGATCATTGCTCTCTACCTCAACAGAGGAAAATGGCAGAGTCCTTTCAGGTTGGGATTGGGGATGGGATTGTGATAAGGATTGGGATGGGTAAAAAAAATTGGAGTGGAGTTGATTTGTGATGGGCTCGGGGATTTGGGAATTAAAGAATATTTTATTATAAACTCAGTATTTTTAGTGAGCCTTTAGCTATGTATTGGGATTTAGAGATTGGTGAGAGTCGGGAGTATTGGGATTGGTAAATGGGATGAGAAGTTCAGAAAATTGGGTGTCAAAATAATTTACGGGTAAAGCCATCTACATTCTACATTCTGCAATCTACTTACTTAGTAATTGTAGTCGCGATCTGCAGATTCTAACAGTAAAATTAATCAGGATTTCGTCATCAATTTCTCTCTTTTTAAGACTAACAATCTTACAAGTCCCTCTTCATTTATAAAGTAGCAAATCTATTTACAACAGTAACTTTAAGAGCTTTGACTGCTCAAGAGTGCAAGTAATATCCATAATTTTCTCTCTGAAAATTTTATGATTTTCAATCATTTTTAGTGGCTTGTTTATTTTTGCTTGAAAAACAATGATTGAACTTGTTAGAATTAAACAATTTCAAGCTAGAAAAACGACGTTTTCTTCTTCATTTTTGATCCGATTAAACGGTTAAAAGAATTAAAATGCATGCCCTTTTTAAATTAAAGGTCACTTGAAATTACAAGGACAATCCCTTTAGCCTCAAGCGATTGAAAATACGGATATTTTCTTGATTTGAATTTGCCAAATAAAGTTCATAAGCTCTAAATATTTTATAATCCCGGGTTTTTTAAATAGTTAAAATAAATCCTATCCTTGACGGACGGGGATCGGAATATGAATTGGATTGGGATCAAGATTAGGATAGGGATTGGGAAAGGGATTGGAATTCAGATTGGGAAAAGATATACATATTAATTTCGGGATCGGGATGTATATTATTGAGTTTGGTCTGGGATTAAGATCGAGATCGGGATTAGAATTTGACCGGGATTAGAATTTGACTCTTTGTTTTTTAGGAAGTATTCGGAGAGATGCTGTTGGTAGCTCCTGTAGATAAGAATGAGAAGGAACTGCCGAGTCCTGAGAGCCTCAAGAGGAAAATAATCCTGAAGCATAAAAAGCTGCCGGATGGAACAGATGAAAATGCTGGAGTTCTTCTTGATCTTGATTCCTCCAAGGAAAGATGAGCAGTCAGCACTTCATAACTCTCGTCTTTATTTCATTCTTGTTTTTTATTCATTTTGGATTTTTGCAAATTTTCAACAACAAAATAGCAGCTTCTTGAAGTAGAGCTTTCCTAAAATGTATCTAATGTCATAATTTCAATAATCCAATCTCTATTCTTATTCTTTATTCTTCTTAGAGTACAATCTAAGTTCTATTCTTTTCCTTTAATCTTGTATAAGTACAATCTAAGTTTAATTCTTTTCCTGAAATCTTGTGTATAAGTACAATCTAAGTTCTATTCTTTTCCTTTTATTCTATTTAGAGTACAATCTAATTTCTAATCGTTTCCTGTAATCTTGTAGAAGTACAATCTAAGTTCAATTATTTTCCTGTAATCTTGTTTAGTAGTTATCTAAGTTCTATTCTTTTCTTGTAATCTTGTAGAAGTACAATCTAAGTTTTATTCTTATCCTATATTCTTGTAAAAGTGCAATTTAAGTTCTATTCTTATCCTATATTCTTGTAAAAGTGCAATTTAAGTTCTATTCTTATCCTATATTCTTGTAAAAGTACAACCAAATTTCTATCATATTCCTGCATTCTTGTGAAAGTGCAATCTAAGTTCTATTATTATCCTATATTCTTGTAAAAGATCAATCTAAGTTTTATTTTTAATCTATATTCTTGTAAAAGATCAATCTAAGTTTTATTTTTACCATATATACTTGTAAAAGATAATCTAAGTTTTATTTTTATCCTATATACTTGTAAAAATGCAATCTAAGTTCTATTCTTATCCTATATTTTTGTAAACGATCTATCTAAGTTTTATTTTTATCCTATATACTTGTAAAAGTGCAATCTAAGTTTTATTCTTATCCTATATTCTTGTAAAAGATCAATCTAAGTTTTATTCTTATCCTATATTCTTGTAAAAGTACAAATAAGTTCTATTTTTATCCTATATTCTTGTAAAAGTACAATCAAAGTTCTATTCTTATTCTGTATTCTTGTGAAAGTGCAATCTAAGTTCTATTCTTATCCTATATCCTTGTAAAAGTGCAATCTAAGTTCTATTCTTATCCTATATTCTTGTAAAAGTACAACCAAAGTTCTATTCTTATTCTGTATTCTTGTAAAAGTACAACTAAAGTTCTATTCTTATCCTGTATTCTCGCAAAAGAAGTTTTGTTCGTATCCAATATTCTTGTGAAAGTACAATCCGAGTTCTATTCTTATCCTTTATTCTTGAAAAAATACGAACTAATTTCTATCCTACATTCTTGTAAAAGTACAACCAAGTTTCTGATTCTACTCACGTACTGGATTTCTCTCTGTCAACATGGGTTATTTTTAGCTATTAATCTCTACTTGAAAATCAATATTCTTGCAATTCTCCAATATCAAAGAAATAGACAGGGAGTAAGTTAAAATTAAGAAGAAACATTAATAATGTGTTCTTCTTAAAATTGGCCTTAATGGACAGTTCTTGGCTCCCATGTTCGTCGGGTTCTCTTTCATCTTTTTTTATAAAATGTACAATAATATTGATTTACCTCGCTTTGAACAAAAATGTTTAATTTGTTTATATTCTGACGTAAAATTCTATCAAGATTTTACCAAATACTCTTTTAATTTTATAAAAAAAAAGCGTTGGGTATATTTTAAATCTTTAAATTAAGGGCTAAAATAAAATAAAAAATCAAGGGGTTGGTAGGGTGACAGTTCAAACTTCTAAGTTGGTCTTTTTGCTGTGACAAAAAAATATATATATTTTTGCAATAACTTTCTTTGATGTTGTTTGTTGACTGCTGCACTAAATATAGACGATGGATCTGTCGGACACTGTGAAGAACGGTATGTTGTATATGCAGGAGAATATCGACGATCTTTGGAAACCACACTTCTTCGTTCTTACATCCAGGCAGATGGTTTACAGCGAGCTTCCAGGTGGGAACTGTTAAGGGAATTGTTTATTAGGATGACACACGGTTCACGGTTCTCTGGGTGATTTCAACCCTTAGTATTTAAATGCAAGAACATTTTTTGCTCTAACGTGGTGAACTGAGGTGGAAGTAGTCACAGGAAAAATATCTGGATTTTTGTTAATTACAGGGGGACAATTCGACACTTTGTGACACTACAGTTTGTAGAGGCTACATTTAGTTCTAAAACTTAAGATAAAAGCTGAAATTTTGCATGCAATCTACGCCTGCAAAATCTTGATTTTTGATAGACTTTTGATGGAGGGACACAATAAGAGGCTGCTTGCACAGCCTTTATCTCATGTGGTTTTCATGTTAAATTAAAGGGCCTGCTCGGTTCAGCCGCTAATTGGACAAATTATTTAAACAGATCAACAGACAAACTAAATATTTATATAGATTGATGGCGGATACATTTAAGTGAGTGGAATTACATTTAACCACTTCATCTGTAAATGACCTTAATTGTCTCATTATTTATGTTTTGAATGCTTCTCCGAAATTATTTGCGTAAACGTAGATCTTGATCTTCATGAATTTGTTTTCAGGAGAACAGGAGGATGAGGATAATGATTTCTCAGAGACCGAGAGTATTCGGAAAATCTCATCCACCTCCAGTATTAAATCAGATATAGATATGTCGGAACTACATTTCTCCGAGTCCTGGTTCCATCGGAACCTTCAGCACGGTCGGAACTCTGCGGAGCAGATACTCAAGGGTGCAGCTAGCCTTGGAGATGGAACGTTTCTTGTCAGGTAAAGGAACTTAACATGTTTATGTTCTAATATCCATATCTTTGCAACCTGAAGTCGTTTATTTTCGATATTTCAAACTGAAATGTATTGAATCAAATGATTATTAATTTAAGTTTGAAATGTCACAGGCTTTTGTCATCATGTTGCAAAGATTAAGGGATTTGCAGATTAAAATATTTTGCTAGTGTTCAGTTCCTTACAATAAACACTGCACTGATCACTGCTCAGTGCTCACCAAATTAAATCAAATCACACTGTTAGAGTTTTCCCACTTCGACACTACAATTGTGTGACGTGACGTGACGTGACGTGACGTGACGTGACGTGACGTGACGTGACGTGACGTGACGTGACGTGACGTGACGTGACGTGACGTGACGTGACGTGACGTGACGTGACGTGATTTAGGACGAAAAACTAAAGCCAATATTTTGATAAAACGTTATTTTAGACCGAGTGAGACATTTGTTGGAGATTACAGTTTATCCTTCTGGCGGAAGAACGAGGTGCATCATGTTCCTATTCGGGTTCGCCAACTAGATACTGGGGTTAAACGATACTATATGATAGATAAGGTAGATAGTACTTCAAACGGGCGGATTTTCAATGGGGCTGTCATTGTAATTTTAAATGATTCTCCATTTAAAGTGGACCTTTCCTGATTCACAATTGTATTCTTTATTTATATGATCAATAAATGTCAAAGAGAGAAACCAAAATTGTAAATAATGAAGATAGGATATCTCATTCATTATTGAGTCTTTACCATTTAAATGTTATATATATTTTGTTGATAAATCATTTAGGAATGTAGTGCATGTTCACTAAACTACAGCTGGTCGACGTTTAAATCAATACAGTGAAGACGACTTTTTAAGTTTTGATTTATAACTGCTTGCTTCAAATTACAAGTTTACAAGTAAACAAAGAGAAGCTGTTAATTGACAGCTTCTCTTTGTTACCATGTTTATGTGTATCCATACTGTTTGAAAGCTTGATAGAAATTAAAAATTGTAATCAAAGTCGTCTTCATTGTAGTGATATATGCAACGACGACTGTACATTTAAAAGATAATATAAAGTATCTGAAGGTCTTAATTTTTCGGGTTTTTTCCCCATTTTGAAAACCATAAAAATATAAATATCACTGATTTAATTTCAGGTATATTTTGACAGCTTATTTGATCTGATAACTCACTACCAGACACACCCACTCAGATCCAGTAAGTTTAGTATAACCCTGGGGAAACCGGCTCCACCCACCAACCCTCACGAGGACCGCCCCTGGTTCCACGGCCAGCTAAGCCGGAGTCTAGCAGAGGATGTATTGTCTAGTATTCCGGTAGATGGAGCCTTCTTGGTTCGACAAGGAGAACGGGTTTCAGGCAGGGGAAATATTCATCTAAAAACTGTCAAAATCTCTTCAAAAAATGTCCTAAAGAAATTAACATTGGTTTATAAAGTATAAAAAAGATTGTCAAATTTTTCATTGAAATCACCTACACAGTACGCATCTGTGAATTTCTTAATTGCCCTATATTCTTTTTCCCTTACCCGATAATAGGAAATTATGCCCTTAAGATTCATTTACATCTTCAACTTAACCTTTTTCGCTAAAATTTTTGTTTTAATTATGTGTTTTCCTTTTTTCAAAACTGGAATATGCCCTTTTGTCTAAGGATCTTTTGCAATCTCATTTCGAGCTGACAACAACGTGAAGCACTGTCTCGTCAAACAGGAAGGACGCTTGTACGTTATCGGAGCAGCGCAGTACGAAAGCCTGGTGGATCTCATAGCTCACTACGAGAAGAACCCGCTGTACAACAAGGTCAAGCTGAAGATGCCCGTCACGGAAGAGTTGATCCAGAGAAATGGAGGTGTTGGGTCGAATGGAGATGTATACTGCAGTGTAGAGTACATGGATCCGAACCCATTCAATAACAAGGCATGGGGTTTATTTACATAATATACGACATACGTACAGTCAGAACCAGACAAATGTGGACTGAATGTCAACTTTGTTCTAAATTATATTTAAAAAGTGTATCAAAGGATTTTGACTCTGAAACTGATTTATCTTTTGATTTTCGCTGTCTGATTTTTGAAATAAAAAAGACGACAATAATTTTACTGTTTCTGTTTCTCAGAGTTCAAAAATAAGTTTTGCAAATACTTTAATTAATATATCCCTGCACTAAAGGTTTGTGCCAAAGCTTTATATGATTACACAGCGCGACGAGATGATGAGTTAACGTTTAAACGTGGAACTCTGATCACTAATGTAGTTCAACGGGACGGAGGCTGGTGGAAGGGGGATTCTGGAGGCAAAAAGCAACTCTGGTTTCCCGCTAATTTTACTCAGTTAGAAGAGGGGAACGGACAAGACGAAACTGATAACACACCTTTAGGAAGTCTGCAGAAAGGAAGCATTGATATATTAGGAGCTAAGGTTGATCTTATTGAACGACAAGGACAGTATGGAATAAAGATCGAGAACAGTTCAACTGCAGTTGAGCTCCACTCCAGTACAAAAGAAGAAGCTCAGGATTGGGTTGTAAAAATCCGCGAAACTGCAAACAACGCCTCCATTAGGGATAACGAATCAAGAAGAAAGGAACGAGCGATGAAAATAGCCCGTGAACTCTCTGATCTTGTCATTTATTGTAGATCTGTAATGTTTAACACAGAGAAGAGTATGAGAAGAGAACCCGGCCTCTATTGTGAAATGTCCAGCTTTCCGGAGGCCAAGGCTGAGAGGCTGATGCTAGGAGTGAATGGAGATCCTAAAATGTTTTTGTGGTACCACCGAACCCAGATATCTAGGGTATATCCTAAAGCTCAGCGTGTGACCAGTGATAACTACAACCCTGTACCAATGTGGGGTTGTGGGAGTCAAATGGTTTCGCTAAATTACCAAACCGGAGACAAACCGATGCAAATCCATCAAGGTATGAATTTTTTTTTTCTACCAAAAACTGAAAATGAAACTTTTATCATCGTAAATTTATTTTCTGTGGATTAAGTTCTTAATTATAGGGAAGTTCCTGGATAATGGAAACTGTGGTTACCTACTCCGACCTGACTATATGTTCTCCGATACCTATCATTCTAATGATGCATCAACCCTTGCTCTAAACAATGTGAAACCTCTGGATTTGACAGTTTTGATTATAGGTGCTCGGCATCTTATGGGCTCCAAAAGCAAACGCGGACTTGTTTCTCCTTTCGTAGAGATAGAAATCGTCGGCTCCGACTACGACTGCCAGAAAATGAAAACCCGGGTTGTGAATGATAACGGGTTAAACCCTGTTTGGGATGAAAGTTTCAGTATACGGATACTGAACCCGCCGATGGCATTGTTCCGACTAGCGGTTTATGACGAAGATATGTTCGGAGAACCTAATTTCCTAGGTGCTGCTACGTACCCCTGTACCTGTATATTGACAGGGTACAGAGCTGTTCCTCTCAATAATGGACATAGTGAAGAACTAGAATTATCCAGTTTACTTGTTAAGGTAGGTTCTCCAAAAAAAAATATTAGAAAAGCGAAACCTATAACGTTTAACGAGTGAGGGCGACGACATAGTGCATTAAGTCCGTTCGTTCTGTTTAATTTGTTCCATATATTTTCTTTAAGTGACAAAATTTGGCTTAGTGTAAGAAGAGCAAATGTTTCCAAAATTTCCTAATTCTAACTTTTCCATTTCTTACACTATGCCAAATTTTGACCCTCTGAATCTACTGGGTGACAGGTCTGCATTATCGTATGTCACACTAATTTCCGAACACAATTATTTTATAATTTACTCTTAATCAAGTTTAATTAACTTAGATTGAGAAGAAGAAAGAAGTTGATGTAGATATTCTTGGTTCCACAGACAACGGTACCGGTAGCTAGCCCAGGTAAACCGAGCTGAAAACTTTAGGATTGTGGATATTGAGATCAATGCCTGAACTTCTCTTTTTGTTTATTTCAAGATTAATTTAATCTGAAGTTTGTAATCACAAAAGTGAGCTTAACTCAACCAATCAATGTGCGTTAGCGTTTGAAGAAACCGGAAAAGCCAATCAGAGAATTCGGAAAATTTGTTTTTTTTCCTCGCATTTACTGAGTGAACTGTTGGAAACGGGAAAGGAGAGAAAAAGGGCGGACTAAGCAGGAAATTTAAAGAACTAAAGAATCAATTCTCAAGAATCCAATCGAAATAGCGCTGATTTTAACCTGTTTCTTGATCAAAAAGTATCTTGTCTGCCTACAAAGTCCAAAACGATGGAACATTTTTTTCTGTGCGCCTCTTAATCATGTAAAGCAATATATGTGAAATCACGAAAGTCAGTTTTTTGTAACTAAACTAACCTGCTAACATGACTCTTGAAATTTAAAAATTGGAATTTTTTGACGGTTTCGTCCAAAAAAAATTTTAAAGAAAAGTTGAACGCATTGAAGCCATACATTTATAAATTAATTCCCCTAATGTAATTTATGTTTAAATTTATGAGAGAAAAATAACTATTGTTTTGAATAGGTTGACCGGCTCTGCATCGGGCTACGAGAGTAGGCGGAGCACAAGATCCATTCCTAGCATACCCAGTCTCAGTGTGTGTAGATTATACAGGGAGAAGGTTTAGATCCACTCCTAGCATACCCAGTCTCAGTGTGTGTAGATTATACAGGGAGAAGGTTTAAATCCATTCCTAGCATACCCAGTCTCAGTGTGTGTAGATTATACAGGGAGAAGGTTTAGATCCACTCCTAGCATACCCAGTCTCAGTGTGTGTGTTTGTAGACTATACAGGGAAGAAGGCCTACATCAATTCCTAGCATACCCAGTGTCAGTGTGTGTAGATTACACTTGGAGAAGGTTTAGATCCACTACTATCATACCCAGATACATACAAAGGCAGAGAAAAGGTTTCCAAGTTATATACTAGTACAGGGAGAAGGTTTAGTCAGTTCTAAACAATACAGAGAGAAGGTTCAACCAGTTTCATACTAGTACAGTGAGAGGGTTTAACCAGTATCATACTAGCACAGAGAGAAGGTTTAACTTGATCTGTATGAGTACAGAGAGAAGGTTTAACCAGATTCATACAAGCACAGAAAGAAGGTTTAACCAGGTTCATACAAGTAGAGAAACACCAGGAACTATACACTTATATGTCTGCATGATGAGAGGAGTACATACAGGGAGAAGATTTAACCAGATCCATAATAGTACAGGGAGAAGGTATTCCTTGATCCATACTAGTACAGATAGAAAGATTAACTAGATACTAGAGGGAGAAGGTCTTCCTTGATCCATGCTAGTACAGATAGAAAGATTAACCAGATACCAGTACAAGGAAAAGGTTGAACTAGAAAAGTACAGAAAAAAAGTTTAACTAGATACATACTAGTACAGAAATAAGGTTTAACCAGATACATTAAAGTACAGGGAGAAGGTTAAAGTAGATACTAGTACAAGGAGAAGGTCAAAGTAGATACTAGTACAAGGAGAAGGTCAAAGTAGATACTATTACAAGAAGAAGGTCAAAGTAGATACTAGTGCAATGAGAAGGGCTAACCAGATTCATACTAGTACAGGGAGAAGGGTTAACTAGATACTAGTACAGGGAGAAGGGTTAACTAGATACTAGTACATGGAGAAGGGTTAACTAGATTCATACTAGTACAGGGAGAAGGGTTAACTAGATACTAGTACAGGGAGAAGGGTTAACTAGATTCATACTAGTGCAGGGAGAAGGGTTAACTAGATACTAGTACAGGGAGAAGGGTTAACTAGATACTAGTACAGGGAGAAGGGTTAACTAGATACAGAAGGGTTAACTAGATTCATACTAGTACAGGGAGAAGGGTTAACTAGATGCTAGAACGTTAAGTAGGTTTAATTATGTATAGCGAAGTATTACTAAAACCCACATTTTCAATGAAATTTTATGTTACTACCATCTGTGTAATTATGTCTCAAATGTAGTTATATGAGAAACATTTTTTGGTTAACATTATTTCAATTCTTACTTGTTCCATAATAGATAATGCTAGAGTAAAGTAGTCAATTCTAAATGTTCGAAATCTGCATGTTTTTTTCATGGATAATTTTATTCTAAATTTTTATAAATGCATTTTTCAATCGCATTTTGAAGTCTAAATTTTGTTTATGTTCATGAAATGTTCACAATTAATTTTAAAACCGTGCACTGTGCACTGTACAGCATAAAGTTTCAGCCTAAAGTTAAATGCTCGAAAATTTATAACAATTAAACATGTTAATTACTCAGTCTACTAAACTGTGATATAGTATCATGAGTGAAACTATTGTTAAACCTAATACTCGTTAACTATTCACAAAATTAATTAGAAATGATGCACAATCAATTTAAGATAATTTAAATTAAATTTTTCAGTTGATTTCTCTTTAAAATTTAGTCGAAACTTATCTCAAAAGATATCTCTTAAATTTGTCAAAAGTTCATAGCATTTGCAGTTAGATGCACAACTTTAATGTGATTTTTAAACTATACGCATAAACATATACAAGTATTGTTTCTGCTGTGTAGAATTCAACCATTATTATAGTTATTCAATATGCCACAATTCTATTCAATCCAGGTATATTACCTAACTGATGCATCAAACAAATTTGTCATTTAGAGCTACGTCTGATGAAATCTAGGTTTTAGTTTTGGTAGCTGTAGTCTATACTTTCAAAATTGATGCAATTTTTAAATTTCTAATACCATACTAACATTTTACTAGTTTATTTCTCAAATAAATAAGTATTTATTTATTTATATAATGATATATATGAAGATATATGGAATTTATTTATACATTAAAAAGTTAATGTTTTTGTTAAAGAAATTTACAGAAGTTCTTTAAATCAGTCTAAATTGTATTTTAAGATATGGTTTAAAATCTTTCAGGGAAAATGGCACAATCAAGGTTGGAAAAAATTGGAACGATTTTTTCCAAGATTCGAGGATTTCAAGCGAGTGGAGCTATTCAGCCTGAACAGGTATGTTTTGTAGATTTCTGGATAAATCTACATTCAATTTCGTAGAGTTCGAGAAATATATGAATATCAAAAAAAATGTGATTTATATTTTTTCTGTCGCCGAGATAAACTTTTAAAAATTCAACACGGTTCTGTACTGGAATAAGATTTTTGGAATAGACAGAAATGTAAACCAATCGTACAGGAGGCGAAAAATGATAAATTGGACATCAAAAGGCAAGCTTTTTGCACACTGTTATTTTTTACTCAAAAATTCATTATTTTCGCAATTCAGTGTATAAAATCTTTAAAAAATTATGACTTCTGGGGAAAATAGATTATTTTCATGGTTTGGATGGGGGGGGGGGGGGTTAATGATTTTTCAAGAAAATATATTCCTCTTGGCTATTACAAACGGAAGATTGTAGTTGCAAGGAATATGAATATAAGGAAAAAGACAGTATAAATTCCGTACAGTCCTCTCTAGAGTTCCATGTCCTTTGTGGGTAACACTGTATTACCACCGGCAACTTTTTTCTATTCTTATATATTTGCATTTTTATCTACAAACGAGTATTATATTATATAATGTTAACTGTTAAGAATGGTTATCTATGTATTTTGGACAAAAGAAAACAGAAAATGACAAACTTTTAAGATAATTTTAGTTATGAATATTATAAGAAACAATTTACAAAAAAATAAAGAACTTTTGAACTATCATGCAAAAGAGTGATATCATATTTTGAATATTTTTAGGTTCCACTTTGGTATAATATATACGAAGCTTTCCCTCCCAAATACGAACCAAGATGGGATCGGAAACCAACCAATAATCCAATCAAAAAAATTCTTTATAAAGAGGTAAATATAATCTCTGTTTTAACTTGTGTTGTTGCAAATATACAGGATATCCCATATCATATTAGATTGTGTAATGTGTATAGCTCTAAATTGTGATTTTCGGGGCTAATCTGAAAATTTTTGAAAAATAATTTTTTTTTTAATTATAAAAATTCTTACAAAAAAACTAGGTTTTGAGTATTATGTGCGTATTTTGGCGTTAACGCTTTGAGATAATCCAATATGATATAGTATGGAGACGTCGCGTCGATCTCCAATAAGACAAGGAAGTTTTCTCGAGTATATATTTTACTGATAACTATAACAACAAGACTGGATAAAAATGTCGGAATCAATCACATTGTTCTAAACGAGAGATGCAGCGCAGGATTCACAACCCTTTTCTTTGTTTACGGCCTTTGTGTTAGGAGGCCGCCAGGTCTCGTCTTCCACAATAGTTTATTTAAAACAATATTATTTTAAGTTTTGATTTAAAAAATCCTTAGTAATAAAAGAATAAAATGTATATCTAAAAAAAATATTTATCTTATATTATTTGGATTAATTAGATACATAATCATTATTCTTGTAAAGAAAGTGATTATGAACCTTTGTAATTGTTTAGGATGTTATAAGAGCCAAATATTATCAAACCTTCGGGAATAAAGAGGTTGTGAACCTCCAAGTGGACGGAAATCTAGCTTCACAAACCTTTATCAATAAATATCTAAGCTTGGAGCAGGAGGGTCATCCTGCTGACTCACTTTGGGAGAGAACAGTCCAGGTATAGGATTACCATGTAGACGTTGAACTCTTCTGATAATCCGAACTAACTTTATGATTTCGGCCCTGATTCACATTTTAATAGGTAACGATTGCATAAAGAGTGGCATGTCCGATTCCCAGCGGTGTCCTTTGAAAAGAAGATAAATAGTAAAGTTACTTTCGGATTTATTATAATGGTGAAAATTTTTAGAACTACACTTGTCAAGCAAGGTAAACGACGATATCTTTCATATTATCGACAGATTAAGATTGCAAGGGTATCTTTGTGAATCGGGCATTGCCCTCTTAAAATAATGCGTTGCTTGAAATTACTTCTACAGTCCCTTTAAGCCAAGAAAGGTTAAGGTAACTAACTATAAATTTACCAATAAAACATGAGGAAAAGGTCGGTGCGGAAAAGAACCCATTTTTTCCATTTTTGATCTGACTGTATTTATATTATTTGATCTTTTCAGGCGCTAGAACTAGATAAAGAAGCTACGATAGAAAACGACGAATTAACCACACCCAAGAGACCGGAGAAAATATCATTTAAAGATTTATTTAACGAGAAGGATAATAAAATATAGTTTCAGAAGGTTAAAATGGTTCCCAGGGATATAACTAAAATGTTGACTGATATCTTACAAATAGCAGACACAAAATCACTATTAGAACTAGGCAACGGTTTATACAAACTTTTTATTTAACTTTTTTAAATAGCAAAATTATTTAAGTTAAAAAGTTAAAGAAATCTTTTCATTTAGCAAAATTGTAAAAGTTAGAAAGTTACGAAATAATTTTAAAATAGCTAAATTATAAAAGTTTGAAGTTCAAGAAATCTTTTCAAAAAGCAAAATTATGAACGTTAAAAAGTTTAAGAAATTTTTCAAATAGCAAAATTAAAAAAATTAGAAAGTAAAAGAAATAATTTTCAAGTAGCAAAGTTATAAAAGTCAGAAAGTTAAAGAAATAATTTTCAAATGGCAAAATTAAAAAAGTGAAAGTTTAGGAAATCTCTTTAATAGGCAAATTTTAAAAGTTAAAAAGCTAATGGAACTGTTAATTCAAAATTACCGATAGTTTATTGAAAATTTTACTAAAAAAAGTTTATTTCGTTTTGTTTAATATTTACTATCGACACAGTAAATGCTAAGAAGACGATAGTCTTACGGCTTTCAATTATACGTTAAATATATAGCATGCAATATCATCTATTCATAATATGAAGATTTGAAATAAATTCATTTACAAACAGTGTTTTCTTTCTGTTTTTTTCAGATAAATGGAATAAGTCATACAAATACAATTTACTTGTTGACCAGTTTTCGTAAAGTTATGATTAATGTTAGCAAAAGAAAAGTTCCTGGGGCCGATAAACCGACTGTACACTCGGAAGGCTGACAGCAAATCCTCTGATTTGATTGTATGGAAACAGTTTAAGTTTGTAACTATTCATCAAATATATGGGATGTTGTTTGACTAATTTAAACTTCTTTCCTACGTGTTAACATGACGTTTTGTATCTGGTTCTTGTGTTTTTCATGCTAAAGCACAAGAGAATAAAATTCTTATTTTTCAATACCAAATTCAATCTTATACAAGGATTAGACAACATTTCAAGTGACGTTTTCTTTGAAAAGGGGGACGTCAGATTCCCAATGGTTCCCAGAAAACCTTCATCTGAACTAAATGTGAACGATATCGTCGTTTTAGCTTTTAAAGTGTTTTCTCCATTGTTTCTGTGCTCGCAAATCCCTGGAGTAGAGAAATCTGTGCTCGCAAATCACTGGAGTAGAGAAATCTGTGCTCACAAATCACAATTGAAATATCAAAGAATTTCAAGAAAAATCAGAGATCTGTTTTAATCTTGATCAGACCAAGTTGTCAAGGATATCTTGTTTGTGAAGCGTACATATCACTCTGGAAATGGAGTCACTTGTACTACCGTTATACGGATAATATTGGTTACTACTGTACTATGATAAAACTTAGTACATTTCTAGGAATCCGTTTAATCAAAATCAACAGAAATGAAAATACTTTTTTAAATGACAGAATATTTAACTTTTAATAATACGACAAAGAAACTCCGTTAATGATCTACTTTACACTGAGAAGATTAGTATTGGTTAAAAAATGTCTGATCTTATAAGGCTGTACTGAATTTAAGTAAAATTTTAACATTTGTGAACTGAAAAAAATACAGGGTGTCCCACGAAACATGAGAGTAGCAAAACGACTTGAACATCATCTTTCCTTTTTGATCTAATTTGCTGCATTTATTTGTCAGCTTAATTTTAGAAGTAACATTGGTTAACACAAAAAGCAGACCACATTTTGGAAACGCCAGAGCTAGGAGAATTTTGTGGTTATTGTTTCAAGAATCATAATCAATCATATCAATATAATGAAGACGACTTTTTTGTTAAGTTTTAATTATCAACAAGCTTTTTCCGAATTACAAGTTAAAAGTAATTAAAGAAAAGCTTTTTTTAATTGAAAGCTTTTCTTTGTTTCCATGTTTTTGTGTTTCCAATCCATGCTGTTTAAAAAGGTTGATAAAAATAAAGATTTAAATCGAAAGTCGTCTTGACGGCTAAATGTCACAAATAAAAAGATTAAGACTTTTTTCAAGTCGTCTTGGGGCAATCTGCAGATGTTTTCTAAATTGATGTAAAAACGTTGAAGTGAGAAATATCGAGCTAAAAGGAGTTGCAGCTGGTGAAAGTCAAGAAGCACATGGTGTTCAAGAACTTAATGTTGTGGTGGAAGCTGTACAACTACTGCTAGATCTCCACGGAGAACCTCAGAGAAGGTTCAATTCATTTGCGCAATTTTTTTATTTTGAAATTTTAGGTAACATTAGATTAAAAATAAGAGAGAAGGACTTAAACGTAATTGTGACCCATTTATAGAATGGCAAGTCCGATACACAACGGTACCCTTAAAAGGTTTGTTACAGCAAGAATGAATGAGTTATCCATTTTTCATTTAATGAAATTTCATTATTTTCAGTTGGGGTTTCTTTATATTATGAGACTTGCGGATATCTGCTCATAGAAACAACAGGCTGTAGTTTCCAAAATTTTAGACTTTTCAGTCAAACTAGAAAAACAACTACGTCCTCCACATAATTTATCAGATAAAGGTATAGAGTGCACTGTTGTGAATCGGACAGGTCCATGTTAAAATGGATTGTCACTTAAATAAAACTTACTGTACTTTTTAGTGCTTAATATGTGGGTCATATTTGCTTAAATTGTGTTTTTATCAATTGAATGTAATTCAGAAAAAATTTGAAAATCTCAGTGTTCGGTGTTATTTGTACATTTTGTAATACTTAAATAATTCTAGATACCACTGTACATTTTAATTAGTACAATCTGTAATACGTAAATAATTCTAGATACCACTGTACATGTTTATTTGTACAATTTGTAATACTTAAAAAATTCTAGATACCACTGTACATGTTTATTTGTACAATCTGGAATACTTAAATAATTCTATTTACCACTGTACATGTTTATTTGTACAATCTGTAATACTTAAATAATTCTATATACCACTGAACATGTTTATTTGTATACAATATGTAATACTTAAATAATTCTAGATACCACTGTACATGTTTATTTGTATACAATCTGTAATACTTAAATAATTCTAGATACCACTGTACATATTTATTTGTACAATTTGTAATACTTAAATAATTCTAGATACCACTGTACATATTTATTTGTACAATTTGTAATGCTTAAATAATTCTAGATATCATTGTACATGTTTATTTATACAATCTCTAATACTTAAATACTTCTAGATATCAATGAACATGTTTATTTGTACAATTTGTAACACTTAAATAATTCTAGATACCACTGTACATGTTTATTTGTATACAATTTGTAATGCTTAAATAATTCTAGATATCATTGTACATGTTTATTTATACAATTTGTAATACTTAAATAATTCTAGAAATCAATGTACATGTTTATTTATACAATCTCTAATACTTAAATAATTCTAGAAGTCAATGTACATGTTTATTTGTAAAATTTGTAACACTTAAATAATTATAGATACCACTGTACATGTTTATTTGTACAATTTGTAATACTTAAATAATTCTAGATACCACTGTACATGTTTATTGCAAGATTACATCTGGGAGAAATTGAATACTGGACACTGGAAGGTAATTTATTAAAGGCTGTCCTAGCCACAGCGCTTGGCCCCCATTGCAGCCTGCTGCGCCTTAGAATGCCTAACCCAACCTTTGGAAAATTGCACACTGGGAAAA
Source organism: Eurytemora carolleeae (assembly GCF_000591075.1). Lineage (NCBI taxonomy): Eukaryota > Metazoa > Arthropoda > Copepoda > Calanoida > Temoridae > Eurytemora > Eurytemora carolleeae. Next base: position 98,475 of record NW_019396098.1, on the reverse strand, counting down.
TATCTAACACCAATTCATTCTTTCTTAATTCTATTTTTATAATTATAATTATAATTATAACTATAATTATAATTATATTATAATTATAATTAGAGATAAATTATCTTTTTATAATCAGGAAGTGAAACGAGAATGGAGAGACCTATATGCTTTAATCTCTTTAATAAGGTGAATAATTGACATTTTATGTATATTTTTCTATTTCAAATTGTTCATACCTCAAATTTAATCTAAATGTTATTTTTTCAGGATTAGCTGTGTTGTCGAGCTAAGACTAAAATTTACAACATTGTGCAGAGACAAGACAAGATATTCTGGAAAAAGAAAACGAACCTCAGATCACAATAATGTCATTGGTCCTGGATCAGAACCCAATAACTTAGCCTCAAATCCTGGTGATAGCATTGATCTTGAATCTGGAGATCAATGCCAATCTGAAACCGAGCCAAGTATTCGTAAAGAATTAGCTAAAATTGTACCTGCAACAGAACCCAAGTTTGAACAAGATCCTAATCCTGGACCTGGACCTGATCATGAACCTTATCTTGCTCAGGGTTCGGGTTTAACCATTTCGATGGAAAAGGATGATATCGAGCTGATAGAAGAGTTGGTTAGAATTGCAGATATGGGATTGCTTCTCGGAGCACCTATTCATAATAACGCTCAAGAGAGAATAGCAGAGATTCTAACAGAATTCTTAGCACAGGTTTAATAAATTGAATTCGTACCTCATTGGATTTTTAAAATTGTAAAGTTTAAGACGACATTCAGTACTATCTTAACTTAATATTTTAGGACTTGTGCTCCCTGCCCAGTAAGATATCATTTAAGAACGAAAAGGAGTTTACTCTGGAGAAGGTTGCGATTCATTTACCTGAACCTTGTAAACCATTCCGTCCAGTTCCTGATTGTTTGGAGCCGAGTATAGAGGAGTTTGTCGCTGATTTTATGGTTCCAGGTCACCCTGTAGTTCTCACAGGTAGAAATAACCTTTTATACAGGGTTACCAACAAAGGGTGATAATAATATTCTTTATACTAATTCTTTTCCTAAATTACTTAGTTTAAAAGTATAGCTGTTTCCAAGGTTATAATGCAAGGAAAGTTAATTGCAGTTGCGTATACTCTGCGTACATATTGAAACCAGTTCTCATTGGGTGGAATTTGTTAATAATAATAGGTGCATCAGTGTTCGTTCATTATCCGAGGAGGTTTAAAGCATTGAATTTTGAAAATTTTGATAATTCACATAATAGTCTCCTATGACCAGAATATTTCATTGATTTTTTATGTGAAAAATGGATCCCATGTTAAGCTGTGACATCCGTCTTGTGTTTACATTACCGCCTAGAGACAGTACACTGCAGTAAAAAAGATGCGTACACCTCTGAAATAACTTTCCTTGCCTTATACTGTACACAGTACTGTAAAGGCTGTATGTCAGACTGGCCAGCAATGTCAGAGGCGCGGCGTTGGGGCCCAACACGTCTGGTTGCTCTGGCAGGACCTCGTACTGTACCAGTAGAGCTGGGTAGGAACTACACGCATGCGCACTGGACTCAAAAACTAATGACCGTCAGAGAGTTTGCTGAGAAGTAAGAAATTTTTTTCTTTAAGTTGAAACACTTAAGGAAAATATGATTAAGAATAAAAAATAACGAAGAAAAGATGGAGAAAAGAAAACAATTCAAATCAGTGTAAAAAGTGAAAAGTTATAAATTTAGATTCTGCCTGTTCTGTATTACTTTTAGACTTAATAGACTTTAAACTTTATGAGATACTGTTTTAACTCCAACATTTACGTTTGATCTTAGTTGTAATACTGTGGTCAGCATATATATCAATACAAAATTGTTTACTGTAATCATGATAAGATACAGAGGCTTACTTATATTTCATTAGTATACGGCATTCAAATTCTACAAAATGAGGGTGGTTGGTATTATTTATACCAATGAGTTGTCGGGTACATAAATTGTATTATATTACCATTTCGGTATCTGACACTTTATTGATATATACGCTGACCACTATATATAAAAAACTAGTTTTTATTGCTAGATATCTTGTGGATGATCCGAGTGAGGTTGGATACCTAGCTCAACATCAACTACTGGATCAGGTTCAAGCATTGATAAATCAGAGGTTGGAAATAATGAATAGTGGAAAATTATATTTGAACTACATAGATTTGGATAGTTAAACTTGTTTTTTGGTAAGACCGATAGTTTACTGGGAAAAGCAGTTGAGCTAGGCATTCCTAATTTAAAAACTTTTCCATAATAATTAATTCCAACCTCAATGGAGATAATGTTGTAGTATTGACCAGAAATCCAATTAAAAACCCTTCTTCAAGAAATGTCGTCTTATAAAAAAAAAACCTCCCCTCCATCCCAGAGCAACCCAAACCAAATACCTCCGACATCAGATACAAAAAAATCATTGAAAAGTGAAAACGTTTAAATTTTTAAATGCTTAAAATCCGTGATGAAGTCTGCAATCATCAACAATTTTATTTAACCAACCGGGTATTTATCTTCAGAAGTCATATAACGTTTTAAACCAGATCCCATCACTCCTTAATTTCCCCCACATATACCCCAATAGTAAGTTTATATAAGTAAAAAGTAACAACGATTTATACCATTATTTTATTTATTAAAACTGTATTTTTGTTTGTAGGTTTGAAGTAGAGTTATTTTATTTTTAACTTGTGTATGTTAAGTAAAGGAGATATCAATGTATGGTTATTGTTTAGGTCCCACAGTTGGGAGATGATGTGTGTATCCCAGATTACTGCTATACAGGAGAGGATGAGGATGTGGATATCAATGTATGGATATTATTTAGGTCCCACAGTTGGGTGATGATGTGTGTATCCCAGACTACTACTATACAGGGGAGAATGAGGATGTGAATATCAATGTATGGATATTGTTTAGGTCCCACAGTTGGGAGATGATGTATGTATCCCAGATTACTGCTATACAGGGGAGGATGAAGATGTGGATATCAATGTATGGATTGGACCAGGGGGAACAGTTTCTCCTCTACATACAGATCCCAAACATAATCTTTTATGTCAGGTTTACTGTATATTATATTAAATGATTTCATGAAGTTGTCCGGGCCAAGATTAAACCCTATTCATAAAATAATAAGCTTTTTTGTTTGGTTTTCTTGATTGAAATGATCTAGACTAAAAGTAGTTTTGAAATATCGTCATGAATTTTAATCGAAAATATGTTTTATTTAGGTAAGTGGTACGAAGTATGTTGTTCTCTATCCTGTAAACGAAAGTAAGAACTTGTATCCCCATTCCTCACCCCTGCTCTTCAATACAAGTCAAGTTGATCTTCAAGAACCAAACCTAGATCTTTATCCTGGGTTCTCAAACACTCAGGTATCCTTATCCTAACCTAGACCTTTATACTGGGTGATCAAGTACTCAGGTATTCTCAGCCTAACCTAGACCTTTCTCCAGGGTTCTCATATACTCCGGTATCATTATCCTAACCTAGACCTTTATACTGGGTGATCAAGTACTCCGGTATCCTTATCCTAACCTAGACCTTTATCCTGGGTTCTCATATACTCAGGTATCCTTATCCTTTCCTAGAGCTTTTCCTGGGTTCTCAAGTACTCCGGTATCATTATCCTAACCTAGACCTTTCTCCAGGGTTATCAAGAACTCAGGTATTCTCAGCCTAACCTAGACCTTTATCCTGGGTTCTCAAGTACTCCGGTTTCCTTATCCTAACCTAAGCCTTTTTAATGGCTTGTTAAATACTCAGGTAATCTTATGCTAACCTAAACTTCCTGAGTTCTAAAATACTTTTTTATTTCCTAAAAGATAAAAATTTGAATTGTGGTGGACAAATCGTCTCATATGATTTCATGTGGTTGATGATTGATATATTTCAGGGATATCATACACTTCTCCGTCCCGGGGAGATGCTCTATATTCCGCCTGGAGTCTGGCACTTCGTTACAAGTCTGTCCACCAGCTTTTCGGTCAGCTTCTGGTGGAAATAAACCTTGAATAAACCGGTCAGCTTCTGGTAGAAATAAACTCTTTGTTGATTTTTTGTCATCTTCTGATGAAATGAAATTCTGTTTATTTTCTAGAAGCTTTTGGTGGAAATAAACCTGAAGTACATTCACTATCTCATGGTAAAATCAATTAAGCAACTAATATACCAGTCAAGATAGAAATTTTGTTTAACGACTGATATACCCATGTGATAGAAATGAATTTTCGATATTGTGATAATTATTATATTTTGTGATAAATTAAAAGAGATTTTTTTGTCAACGTTTTTAGATTATATTCCGGATTACTCACTTCAAGGAATAACAGATATTGATAAAATGGACAGAACGTGGTGAGCGTCAAATGTCGATGATTAAGGTATTAAATGTAGAGAAAAGATGGAGAGAAATTATTTCAGGTTTGCCCCGGCTCGTATTTAGGAACTTGTAAAGGGAGGTGCACAACATTTAAGAATAGAAAAGATTTAGAAGTAGGGTGCGCGCTGCACACGAAACATTTGGTTGACCTATGTTCGAATTTAATGAATTTAAGCCGCGTCTCAAATCCCTTTAAAACCCGTTTCGATTGAGCGCCGGCTTAAATTTTGAAAACTTTTAGTGGCCCCAACCAAATTTGAGCCGTGGTGGCTCAAATTCTTTAAATTCGGTCTCTAGAAAACTCAATTAGGGTCAAATTAATGAATTAAGTCTAAAAAATTAGATCTTTAACTCGCTTATCAAACATTATATAGGATATTAAGACAGATATTTTCCCTGTTTACTTTCCAGTAAGTGCTATTGAAAAGCTATTTGCATCAAAACAAAAAAATGGCGGTGTAAGATGCAGAAATTTGAGTTCAAATTATCAATTATCATGGAAAGCTCAGCTTAAAAATCTTCAGATTTCTCAAAACTAAAATTCGTAAAAAACTTTCATTACAAACAGCTTCTCCTAAATCTGGCCATATTTTCCATAAATTTGTCTCCATGTTACTTTTTGTAGTACGATGTTTCATTAGAATCATTAATCTAAGAAAAGAAGGAAAAGGCATAGATATGCAAGAGATCGCCAATGCAGACTGTAAAGCTTAAAAATTGTACAACCCCTTGTACTTACAGAACGTCCCATATCATATTAGATTATCTCTAATCTTTAACGACAAAATAAACCCTTAATACTCGAAAAACTTATGATTTTCAGCAAGAAAATTATTATACAAGCTTTATGTTATTTTTCAAATTGATTTATTCTAATTAAATTTTCTTATTAGTCCCGATGACGGTCTAATATGATGTGGGACACCCTGTATATAGCAGAATTCAAAGTTTGAAATATCAAAAGCCTGTAGCGTCTGATTGCAAAGATATAGGAATGAGGAAATTAGAGTTTGGGGTAAGCGTTCAAATTGGTTTGTCTCCTAAAACTAATTCTTTTAAAATATTGGATATTTAACCTACTCTCCTCCTGGTATAATCAAACGAGGTCTAGAAGTCAGGAAATCCAATCTAGTTGGACTGCAGGTAGCCTGATACTGTACACCCCCCTCCTGTCATCTCCCCAGGGGGCATATACCCCCACTCCACCCCCGTACACGGTACAAAAGGGGGGGGATTCGTCCAATGGAATTTTATCTTGTCAAAAGTGAGTCTTGTTCAATTTACCAGAATTATTTAGAGCATGTTGGAATTTCTTAGGAATAAATGAGGTTATCATTTTTAAATTAAAAAATTAAAACATTTAATAAATTGCTGTTTTAGATTGCTAACTGCAAATTGTTATCTTGTTCTTAGTAAACCAGGCTCAACTTAAAAAATCATAGAAATCAACAGTTCAATTCTGAACGTCTTAAATTTATTAAGAACTCGAATTAAGAATGTCAATGATTATGCATTTTGCTCACTTTATAGTACAGGGTGTCCTACGAAACATGACTGTTGGTGAATAGTTTAAACTGTCTTCTTCCACACGTTTGATACCAAAGAGAAAAAATATTGTATGGTAGTAATCTTGTCGTAAAATTGAGTTCAAAGTCAAATAAATTTGGGTAAAAGATTTATTTAACGAAATAAACTGCAACAAGTATTGAATATTTAATACATTATTTGGTAGAAGACATTTAAAAATATTCACCAACTGTCATGTTTCTTGGGACACCCTGTCCCTAAAATAAATTAATAAGTTTATTTCGTAGTTTTTTACTTTGAAAAGTCTGAAAATATCCTCCCCTGTTCCTAAAGCAGAACTCTGCTAGGAACTTTTTAGAGAACCCGCAGAAGAAAACAATTAATTTTTTACGATAATGGATATCCCAGCTCAGCCCTTCAGGGTCCCCGAGAAAATTTGCTGTACTAAATAAAACTATTAACATTAATAATCATTAAACTATTTCGATCCTTTAATCTCCAGGGTATGTTAAAAAACAAAAAAAATGATAAAACTAATTATAAGCTACAATGTTTTACAAAAAAGTTTAATTTCTCTAACATATGAAATATGAAATCCCCAAAAGAGGATTATAAAATCTTAAAATCAGTAGCGTTGGATTCTTGAATCAGAGAAGACCTACTCATCTTCCTCTCCTTTTATATACTCGTTATTTTTATGTATTTTTTATCTAAAGGGAATAAATATACTTCTAAAATCCGCACATTTTTGCATATCCGGAACCAGGAAACAAAATGTTGCGGATCCAACGTAGTGCGTTTTCACACTGAAGTTTTTACCTCAGTTTGGATTTTTACTCTTCCTTTAACCAAAACCAAGATTCCCCCCCCCCCCGGGCCCAGTAGTAAACAAGGATCAAAATATTTCTAAAAAGATGGATATTATTTGATTGGTAACATATCTGAACAATTATAAAATCAAAGAAATTCTTATTTTGGCTGGGAGCGTCGATCATTCTGACCCTCAGAACCATCTCTGAGTGGAAAGACGGACTCAGTTGCGTTCCTGGTATCAAAAATATGATTAACTTTTTTATTTCAATCCTTTTTTGGGCTTTTGGTAGTCATTAAAGTCTACAGCTTCAGTTTAAGACGACATTAGGTAGTAAAATGGCGCTACATTAGTCTCCTAGATTTTTTTTACCTGTTGGACAAATCGAAGACGATTATAACTCCAACAGCACCACGATAACAGCTCGCTAAACATTTATAACAAATGAAAACACAAAAAAGTAAAGAAAAAATTATTTAAGCCACTTTTATTAAATTTGTATACACATTACACAATTAAATTGGTCTGAATATAACCTATTCCAAAAGGCAATAACACCTTAAATTTTAGGGATTGTTAAAGGGTCTATAAACGTAATTTCAAACGACCCTCGATGCAAAGATGGCAATGTCTGATTTACAATTCGATGCCCTTGAATGAAAATACAATCTGATCATTAATGTGGAAGATAATTGAATTAATCCGTACAAAGGTGACCACTCCAGAAAATACAATCTGATCATTAATGTGGAAGATAATTGAATTAATCCGTATAAAGGTGAACACTCCAGAAAAACCAAAGAAGTTTTGCCTTCTTTTTCTGCCGTTTAAGAGTATTGGATATTCGGATTTTAGATGTTGGGTTGGTGGTATAGAAGAATATCAATTATTTATTTTGTAATTTTGAAATTTCACAAAAAATCTAAATAAAAAAAATGATTTAATTGATGCTCAAAGAGAAATCCATAAACTAGGGAAAATAAAATTAAAGAGAGGCGCGAAGCGCCTTGGGGTTTTGGTATTCAATATTTATTATGACTCCCTGTACGTACAATGTAAGTGTTTTACATCATTACTAAACTAAGAGGAGGAGCGAAGGGGAAATAATTGTTATAGTTTCCGAACCATAGAATCACAATACAATCTACTCCTCTCACTGTATGCGGCAGAAACAGTCGGAGAAAGAGAAGTGTGATGTTACTTCCGGTTTCTCGCTTCCATTTCCGGTCTGAGTATTCTTACAGCATTGTAGGAGGAGGAGACTAGAAGTTTTGAGTCTAACCTTTCTCCGGCTTTGGGTTGATATACTGCGCTAAATTCTTTAAACTGTAGTTTGAATCAAAATGAATATCATTGTTTTTTATCTAATTATTTGAAATAATTGTTTCTACAGAATAAAATAAAACCACACAAACAATTATGTTCAGCTAGAAAAATAAGGATATCTCATTCATCCTTGATCAGACATGCCATGCCACTCTTTAAAGTGGGGTTTACTTGACTTGAAATTATTCTGCTTTTTTAAGAATAAAATATTTCTACAAGTGGTATAACCCAGTCAACAGCTGATTTTATTAGAAATTAAATTAAAATTCATGTTATAAAAACTTCATTAAATCCTACTGATGCAAAAACCTTCAATTTGATACACATCAATGTGCGGGTTTATTTTTCATAGGTGAAGGAGGGGAGTGCATTTTTTGTATTTGTTAATTCATTAAACATTCAGCAGATTTTCTACTTATAACTCTTGTCAGCCCTAAACCTAGAAATAAACATAAGGGGATTTATATCGGAATCTCACTAAACCTTAACCTTGAAATATACCATAATCTCCATAAACCTTAACCTTGAAATATCCCTTAATCTCCGTAAACCTTAACCTTCAAATATACCTTAATCTCCGTAAACCTTAACCTACCAATATACCTTAATCTCCATAAACCTTAACCTAGAAATAAACCTTAATCCCCATAAACCTAAACCTTGAAATATACCTTAATCTCCATAAACCTAAACCTTAAAATATACCTTAATCTCCATAAACCTAAACCTACCAATATACTCTAATCTCCATAAACCTAAACCTAGAAATAAACCTTAATCTCCGTAAACCTTAACCTAGAAATAAACCTTAATCTCCATAAACCTAAACCTACATAAACCTAAACCTACCAATATACCCTAATCTCCATAAACCTAAGCCTAGAAATATACCTTAATCTCCGTAAACCTTAACCTAGAAATAAACCTTAATCTCCATAAACCTAAACCTTGAAATATACCTTAATCTCCATAAACCTAAACCTTAAAATATACCTTAATCTCCATATACCTAAACCTTAAAATATACCCTAATCTCCATAAACCTAAACGTAGAAATAAACCTTAATCTCCGTAAACCTTAACCTACAAATATACCTTAATCTCCATAAACCTAAACCTACCAATATACCTTAATCTCCGTAAACCTAAACCTAGAAATATACCTTAATCTCCGTAAACCTTAACCTAGAAATACTTAATCTCCGTAAACCTTAACCTAGAAATAAACCTAAACCTTGAAATATACCTTAATCTCAATAAACCTTAACCTACCAATATACCTTAATCTCCATAAACCTAAACCCACCAATATACCTTAATCTCCATAAACCTAAACCTAGAAATAAACCTTAATCTCCGTAAACCTTAACCTACAAATATACCTTAATATCCATAAACCTAAACCTACCAATATACCTTAATCTCCATAAACCTAAACCTACAAATATACCTTAATCTCCGTAAACCTAAATCTATAAATATACCTTAATCTCCGTAAACCTAAACCTTGAAATATACCTTAATCTCCATAAACCTAAACCTTGAAATATACCTTAATCTCCATAAACCTTAACCTAGAAATATACCTTTATCTCCGTAAACCTAAACCTACAAATATACCTTAATCTCCGTAACCTAAACCTACAAATATACCTTAATCTCCGTAAACCTAAACCTAGAAATATACCTTAATCTCCGTAAACCTAAATCTACAAATATACCTTAATCTCTGTTAACCTTAAAATACAAACATACCTTAATCTCTGTAAACCTAAACCTAGAAATAAACCTAAATCTCCTTAAACGTGAACCTATAGAAAATAGAAACATATCTTAAAATCCTTAAACACAAACCTAGGAATTTACCTATATCTTCTCATTCCGAAACGTAAAAATATACCGTAAACCTAGAAATATATCTTAATCTTCCTAAACATTAATATCAAAAATATTAAAAATATAAAAAATCGAACAAAAACTTGACTTAACCTACCATATTTTTTTTAACTGAACCCATGTTCATTGTATGCTGTATGTATTTAATTTTAAACTAAAGCAAATCAGATTAAAGGCAACAAATCTGTAGATCTTATCTATACAATACAACAGTACTTAATATGAAATCTAATTAACGATAAGAAATGGAAAAAATTATATTATTACTGCCTCATTTTTCTTTCAACTTTAAGAATATAAATTTTGCCGCCAATTTCCCCCTCGACCCCCTTATCAGGTTAGATATCCGCTTAATTTGAAGCAGATGCCTCGAGCTAGGTACAGGGTGTCCTAAAAGAAAGCAGATGCCTCGAGCTAGGTACAGGGTGTCCTAAAAGAAAGAAGATGCCTCGAGCTAGGTACAGGGTGTCCTAAAAGAAAGTAGATGCCTCGAGCTAGGTATAGGGTGTCCTAAAAGAAAGCAGATGCCTCGAGCTAGGTACAGGGTGTCCTACAAGAAAGCAGATGCCTCGAGCTAGGTACAGTGTGTCCTACAAGAAAGCAGATGCCTCGAGCTAGGTACAGTGTGTCCTAAAAGAAAGCAGATGCCTCGAGCTAGGTACAGGGTGTCCTACAAGAAAGTAGATGCCTCGAGCTAGGTATAGGGTGTCCAAAAAGAAAGCAGATGCCTTTTTTTTGTATTTTTTCTCGAAATAGTGGCATAAAAAGTTTATCAAAGATCAGAAGTATTAAACAATTATTAAAATAGTGACTAATTATGACTAGTAAAGTGGTTTATAAAACTTGATACATTTCTTACATAAAAAGGAAAACCTTTCAGAGAAAAAATTCTGAAAGTAATTTGACTTGATATTTTATAATTTCTGATTTAAGCGTTACCATTTTTTGAATTTTGATCAGATTAAGATAATCAATCATTTGACATTGACAGTTAATCTAAATCTAAAATAATTCCAAAAAAGTTTTGCTTAAATCAAAGATTAAACCAAAAAAACAAAGTCCAATTCATAAATGAATTTCAAAATAGCCTCTTATACTGCGTAAGAAATGTTTTATTATTAAAAATTAGTCTTATAAACCACTTTATGAGTCAATATAAGTTACAAAATACAAATTATGACAATCAATAAAAAATATCAATCTATTAATCATATGTAAAATTCTTGTGCCACTATGTTAAACGAAATTTAAAAATTCTATATAATGCATGTAAAACCCAAGAGTTATAAGGAAGCTGTGCTGTATAGCGGAGGGTCGTTTACTGCATAACGGAGGCTCTTACTGGATATCGGAGCCCAGGTCTGCTTAGAAAATATGGGAGGCTCGTGTCTGCATGGCGGAGGCTCATGGCGTCTGGGAGATCCTTCCCTCATTTGTCAAGGGATCAATAGAGAAGGGTGGACAATGGACAAGAAAAACTGTCAAGGTATCTAAAGGATTGGTCAGACAAGCAACAATTTTTTATCAAATTTTTTTTACTTACATTTAAAATAAAACTAAATAAATAAAAATTGATTAATTTTTATACAGTGATAAACAGAAAACATTGGAATAGGAAAACGACATTTTAGAAATAATGAAGTGTATTTTTTGTTGTTACAAAGCAAATAGTTCTAATAGAAGCTTATTAACTAACTAAATTTATGAAATGGGTCTTTTTACGCTGCACAATTGTCTGTGTCTCATGCTCATTGGACATTTTAAAGTTATAACTTGATGCTAAAAGTCGTCTTCCTATATCAGAGTTTTCTGGTTATCACTGTGTGTAACATAGTTAGAACAATTCTTCACTTTTAGTACAGCCTGTTTTATAGTTACAGGGGGCGAAAAATGTTCTAAGATTTTACATTATTTAGTTATTTATTGGAAAACTGCGTGTTTTTACTGGAATTTCATGAGAGAAAACCATTATTTTGTTTGCCAAAAATGGCATAAAACAAATTATCTGTTGGATGATTGGTTGGTTGCGGGGCTGGGGGTCGGAGAGCGGGAGATAACCATCGATTCTTGTAACAAATGAGCGGGGTTCTCCCCTCCACGCCACAGGAGGGCGTCCTGCCTTTTGTTTCATTTTAATTATCCAATGAGAAGAGGGTAGGGCCAGGTAAACACGTGATTAAGACTGTGTCGACCAATAGGAAAGCAGAAATGGCTCCACACACACGTCACTTTTCCCAGAACTGTGTATGATATATGAAGCAATTATATGTTGAATTACCTTACTAAAACTGTTCTAGGCTTGATTAGGCAGGCAGGCAGTTCCACTGCTTGGATTCAAGCCAGAAATATATAAACACTACACCCAGCCTTATTAGTAAACATTGGTTTTATTAAGCACCATATATGATATTTATAACAATTTTAAGCTTCTATTTTTATAAGAAAACAAAAATTCTATTGATTTTAATGTAAGGAAACCTTGCTTTTAATTAAATCAACCAAAAGCTAAATGTTTAAACTCAGTTTTAGAAAGAGATCCAATTTTACAGAAGGATTTGTAATTTTGATTTCTGAACATTTTGAAAGGAAAAGATCATACATTTATAGATTAGTTCTTCAGATCATTGGAAAAGATCATACATTTATAGATTAGTTCTTCAGATCATTGGAAAAGATCATACATTTATAGATTAGTTCTTCAGATCATTGGAAAAGAATAAAGACCAATTATAAGATTATATCAATTGAGATCTGAGAAAGGCCAAGAAAAGAGAGCGATCAAGAAGATTATCAGAGAAGGTTAAGATAACGGGATTAGATGAAGGATCATGGAGATTGGAGAGGTCAGAACATCAGATAATGATAAAAAAGCCAGATCAATCGGAGAAGGATAATTAAGGATCATATATAAATATATATTATATACAGTTATAACCAGAAAACTCTGAAATAGGAAGACGACTTTTAAACTCAAGTTAGGACTTAAACTAGTTCAATGAACATTAGACAAAGCAATTGTACAGTGTAAATAGACCCTTTTCACTTGAATTGTGCTTTGCTAAGTTAGTAGTAAAAATATTTGCTTTGTACAAGAACATCAAAACGCTTAAGTATTGCTATAATGTCGTCCTTTAATTCCACTGTTTTCTGGTTATGACTGTATCTAAGATTATTGGAGCAGGATTAAGATCATGTATAGCTCGGATCATTGGAAAAAGATCAAGACCATTTATTAGTCAGATTAATAAAGGTCATCAAAAAAAGATCAAGACCTAATTATCATCATTAAGTTTATCGTAGAAGAGTAAAGATCATGTTCACTGTTCAGATCATCTTAAGTTCAGATCATGGGAGGGATAAAGATCATGTTTATAGATCAGGTCGTCGGAGAAGGATTGACAATGTTTACCTCATCATTGTTGACAAATAACCAAGAGATGACTTTGCATTCTGTTATGAAGGGTTCGGGGGAAGATATCAGAAAAATTATGAAATAAGAAATCTTGGAAAATATGTTCTCTCTCCGTTCATCTTTAAATTTATACTCTGTATTATTTAAAAGAGAGGGGGAGGGGGAGTTTTTCTTCCATATTCTCATTTGAGGTATATTAGGACGTATACCCGTGTTATTCTAGGTATTTGCCCCATCATACTGAGGCGTTATATCTCCACCGGGCTGGTCAAAATAAACTAGAAAATTGGTTCAAAATCCGTTGAATTAATTTTATTAGGAATTTATGAATTCCTGGACATAAGATGACGTACACAAAGTTGCATCAGAAGACACTTCTAGTTTTTGGTTGGTTTTATCACTGAATAAGAAAAACCTGCAGTTTTGTTTCTATTTTCCCGCTAAAAGAAGATAAGTACAATTTTCAACAAAAAAATGTTCTGGGTTTTTATGAGGCATCATTGAGGGTCCAATTTATTTTATTTTCTGTTGTAAACTATTCACCGTTAAACTATTCTTTTACTAACATGTATTACACTGTCCAACTTTTTAAAACAATTTTTTTTTAGAAAAAGTTTTCATTAGATTTTGAGAAAATTTTGAACCAAAACAAATGTTAGGTATTTTATTTTAGAAATAAATATTGTTTTATAAATCAAAAATGAAGGGTTTGGTTTCACAGCTTATTAACAATTACATAGCATATGTTCTTTAGTAAGGACATATCACATTAAATTGTTAAATATAGGTGCTATAAATCCTATTTTGAAACATAATATGAAGAGGGGGTTCCTGGTTTAGCGGTTAGTTCTCAGTGTGTTTATTGATGTTGGTTCTTTTTATCACAAGGAAATAAGAAAAATATATTTGTTCACTAAATTATCGTCAGAAGAACCTCAAAAGTTAAACTTAAAGGGAGTGTCGTTGTAATTTCAAATGACCCTTTATTTAAAGATAACCTGACGGGGGTGGCACCCTTCAAACCTATTTCTGATCAAACATGTGAAAGATATCGTCGTTTTTCTAGCTTAAAAGTCTGTATGTTTCACAATTTCCACAATTGAAAATACTCTCTTGATAAATCCATGGGTAAGGATACTGTTGTGAATTGTACAATGTACATGAACGGTCACTTGAAATTACGTCTACAGTCTCTTTAATGAAGTCAAAAGAACTCCTTTTAAAAATAAGAATAAAAAACTTTATTGTGGAATATTTATTTGATAGGACCAGAGTAAACTATGATAAAAATACCTAAAAGGTTTTTATGCGAACATCTTGTAAACATTTATGATAATTTGATTAAAGAAATATCTGTCATTTAAATACGCATAGGGGAAAACCCGATATTTTACGGGAACAAATCAAACGTCAGTTTTATTTTAATTTTTCATCAGAAATCTAATCAATTTATTTTTTAATCTGAGACTTGACTTCTCGTTGCTCGTCGGAGACCATGTCATTGCTAATTAGAATTTGAGAACTTTTTACCTTATACCTCATTGGAGATCAGGGCATTTTTATTGGGTTCACATTTTTAAGTAAATGTTCAAAAACTTTATAATAAATTTTCAAAATAATTTCTTTTAAAATTAGTATTAGTCTTTGTTTTAATGAATAGAAAAAAGTAAAAATAATTTTGAAAGGGGGTGTTCGCAAAAAATGAAAAAACTTTTTAATGGGTGTTAGTTACTTTTCCAAAGACACTTTCCCAAGGGCGACTTCCCAAGTGACAATTTCCCAAGTGGCAACTTCACAAATGTGTAATTTCCCAAGCGGCCACTTCCCAAAGGTTAGTTTAGGCCCTCTGAGGCGCCGCAAGCTGCACTGGAGGCCGAGCGCTGCGGCTAGGATGGGCTAGGGGGCATAGCGCCGCGGCTAGAACATGCTGGGGGCCGAGCGCTGCGGCTGGGACAGACTTGGGGAAAATATCCTTGGGAAGTTGCCACTTGAAAAAATCCTTTGGGAAAGTACCTAACATCTTATGATGAACTATAAGTAATTTTTCATCCAATATTTCTGTAAAGAGAATTCGCCACGTCATAATCAAAATTTTTCATGAGGAAATTAAGCAAACTTGCAGGAATTAAAATTTTTAAAAAGACTGCGCAGATTATTTTTGATAGTCAACTTATATCTCAAAAGTCTTTAATGTTTGAAAAAACGATTCAGATTGGATGTCCAAGACTACTTAAATAACCCCCCCCCCTCCCCCTCCAATATCTGAAAGTTATAGTGATCTAAGATCTAATGATTGATTGAATGTAGTATATTTGATAGATTTAATGTATGAGTANCCCCGATAGAGCAATTACCCCCGGATTGAGGAAATTCATCAGTAGCTCTCCAGGATAGAGAATATACTGGACGATAGTGGACGATATATTTTTAAACTCAAGATAACTGTAACATCGGGTAGGGAAAGAAGAAAAGCAAAAATTACAAAATTACAAAAAATTCAGGTTTAAAACATTATAAAAATTTTTAAGGAATTGGAATTCTTTCTTATACAGAGGAATTCAGTCTTCTATGCCACAAACTCAAATTTCCTAAAACCTATATCTTTGCTACCTGATGGTGTAAAAATTTGATATTTCAAACTTAGTTTATTTGATCTACGAGATTGGGTTGCAAAGATAGAGATTAGAAAATCAGAGTTTGTTGCCTAGTTCCTTAGTATAAGAAAACATTTTCATGTAACAAACAGTTCTGATGTCAAAGTACTACATGTGAGAAGCAATTTGATGCATCTACCTGAAAATTACTTAAACATTATTAACTACGGACAATTCTTTTGAAGGGACGTAATAATGAAAAAGATATTCTTGTTTTTCTAAATGAAAATTTACACTGGCAGTAAACTATATATATAATTTCTTCAGATGGAAATATTAATATTGCTTAGTTATAGGTTTAAAGGCTCCAGTTTTGAATTGGACATGTTATTCTAAAAATGGAGGTTGACTTGAAATTACATCTGCAATCCCTTTAAGCAGACAATCCATTACATTTAATTATAGCAAGAAGATTGAGGAATGACAAAACTGAATGGATCGTTGAGGTAAATGTATTTGGTTCCAATAAACGCTTTTAAAAAGTATTTTAATATAAAAATTATATAATATTTATCTAATAGAATAAAACATAAAATAATAAATAATCATATTTGGTAAATTTTATAAAAGTTTATGATTTAGAACTGCATATTATAGATGCATAACTTCACTGTTGGATCTTATAGAAATGATGCATGATGGAGGG